>NC_056735.1:1234399127-1234531627 GCF_019279795.1 Protopterus annectens
TAGATATAATCAAGATGTTGCGAGAACTGCCTCCTGAGGGTACTCATAGCAGTGTGGAGAAATAGGTGTATCCCACATGACTGGAGACTAAGCATATGAGTGCCAGTGTGCAAGAACAAAAGGGACATCCACAACCGTGGGCAGTACAGAGGCATCAGACTCCTGTCACACTGCATGAAAATTCTGGAGAAGGCAATAGGCAAATGCATATGTTTAGTAGTAGAAAGTAAGATGGGAGATTAGCCGCTCAAGTTCAAATCATGATGCAGCACAACTGACCCAATGTTTGCAGTGAGACAGATAGACGAGAAGAAGCTAGAGATGAAGAGGGAGTCTAACTGAGCATTCCTAGACTTGGAGATAGCATATGACAAGGTCCCAAGAAGGCTGATTTGGGCATTCTTGTGGTGGTTTGAAGTCCCAGAAACATTAGTAGAATTAGTGCAGGCTATGTACAAGGACCCAATGGTGCAAGTATGAACTGTTCTGGTCTCACAAAGGGGTTCCCAGTTACAGTGGGGATACATCAGGGTTCAGCTCTTGAGCCCACTGCTGCTCATACTGGTGATGGGCTACATTAGAAACAGGTTGGAGGGAACAGATCAACAAAGTTACTATATGCAGACGTGGCAATATAGGAAGTCTCTGAACAAGAACCTCATCAAAGGGTAGGCAAATGGAATGCAAACCTGAAGGCACATGGGATGAAAGTGAGTGCAGATAAGATGGTTGCAATGGCAGCAAATTTGTGAAATCAGAAGAAGCTGAGATAGAAGAGAAAATAGATAAACGAGTTAACAGCTTAAGGTATCTGGGAAGGGTGGTTGAGGAGAAGGAAAATCTGAATGAGGAGGTTAAAGCTATAATCAGAGGGGCTGCAACCAAATGGCACAGAGTGTCAGGGGTAGTGTCTGATAGAAGAATGCCAAAGAAGCTGAAGAGTAAGGTATACAAAACAGTGGTGTGACCAGTCCTAATGTATGGTACAGAAAACTGGGCAATAAAGAAAGAAAAACTGTAGAAGCTGGAGGTGATGGCGATTAAGTGCCTGAAGTAGGATGCACACTATGGGATAGATGAAGAAATGAGGATATAAAAGCAGAAGCCAAAGTAGCTCCAAATTGCAGAGGTCAAAGAGAATAGATTATGATGGTCTGAAACATGTACAGAAATGTAGATGACAATCTAGTGAAGATTTTGGACAGACAAGAAGAAGGCAAGAGGAAACAAGCTTGTCAAGCAAAGAGGTGGGTGGATTTGTGAGAGAAGATATATGACAGCCAGGGATGCATATGAAAAAAGGTAGAAGAATAGTATTGAACAGAAAGAGATGGCAACAGCTAGCACAACACCCAGACCCCATGTAGAAAATGTGAAAAAGGGGGTTAATGATGATGATGATGATGACCATGATGAGAAACCTTACTGCTGTCCAACTGAAAACACTGGAACATTCAAGCAGTAGTCTCGGAGAAAGAGAACCCCCCGAGAGAGAATCGGAAATTGAGCTCTCCTCTGAGTCTGAATCAGAAATATGAGGAAAAAACATATCTGTCTCTGCATCTTCTTGTTCAGATTCAGAATCATGAATCTCTTCTTTTATCAGAAAATACTTAACAAGAAAGATCAATAGCCTGAATTAAACCCTGAGCCAGACACATGCTTGTTTTTCAATGTTTTATTTTGACAGGAAAAATGGAGCCAACCATGTTACTAATGGCTGCAGCAGGTTCCCTATGGATGGGCACATGATTCTGGCACAACAAGAAAACCTTCACAGTTCTAGCTCTCCCAAGACTGATGGCATCTGTTGCTGAGTCAGCAGAATAATGCCGTTATCTGTAATTGAGCCATGGGCATGGTGCCATGATCTGTAGCTGAGCATGGGCATGGTGGCATCATCTGTAGCTGAGTCAAGGCCATGGTGCCATCTGTAGCTGAGTATGGGCATGGTGCCCTCTCTGTAGCTGGGTGTGGGCATGGTGCCATCTTCTGTAGCTGAATCTTGGGCATAGTGCCATGATATGTAGCTGATCATGGGCATGGTCCCATCTGTAGAGGAGTCATGGGCATGGTGGCATCTGTTACTGAGTCAGGGGAATGGTGCTATTCTCTGTAATTGAGTCATGGGCATGATGCCATGATCTGTAGCTGACCATGGGCATGGTGGCATCATCTGTAGCTGAGTCAGGGTCATGTTGCCATCATCTGTAGCTGAGTATGGGCATGGTGTCCTCATCTGTAGCTGAATATGGGCATGGTCCTATCTGTAGTGAAGTCATGGGCATGTTGGTATTATCTGTCGCTGAGTCATGTGCATGGTGCCATCCTCTGCAGCTGAGCCTGGGCATGGTGCCATCTGTAGTGGAATCGTGGGCATGGTGTCATCTGTTGCTGAGTCAAGGGAATGGTCCAATTATCTGTAACTGAGGTGCCATAATCTGTAGCTGAGTCATGGGCATGGTGCAGTCATTTGTAGCTGAGCCCTATGCTTGGTGCTGACATTTGTAGCTGATCATGAGCATGGCACTGTCATGTGTAGCTGAGTCATGGGCATGGTGCCGTCATCTGTAGCTGAGCAAGGGGATGGTATCATCATCAGTAGCTCTGTCATAGGCAGGTTGCCATCATCAGTAGCTGTCATGGGCATGATGCCATCACCTGTAGCAGAGCATGGGCATGATTCCATAATCTGTAGCTTAGCATGGACATACTACCCTCATTTGTAGATGAGTCATGAAAATGGTGCCATCATCTGTCACTGAGACATGGCCATGGAGCCATCATCTGTAGCTGAGTATGGGCATGGTGCCATTATCTGTAGTGAAGTCAAGGCAATGTTGCCATCATCTGTTGCTGACTTGTGGGCGTGGTGCCATCATCTGTATCTGAGCATGGGCATGGTGCCATCATCTGTAGCTGAGTCATGGCATAGTGCCATGATATATAGCTGATCATGGGCATTGTGCCATCTGTAGAGTAGTCATGGGCATGGTGGCATCTGTTGCTGAGTCAGGGGAATGGTGCCATTATCTGTAATTAAGTCATGGGCATGGTGCCATGATCCCTAGCTGAGCATGGGTATAGTGGCATCATCTGTAGCTGAGTCATGGCCATGGTGTCATCATCTGTAGCTGAGTATGAGCATGGTTCCCTCTGTATAGCTGAGCATGGGCATGGAGCCATTATCTGTAGTGAAGTCATGGGCATGTTGCCATCATCTGTTGCTGACTTGAGGGCATGGTGACATCTGTAGTTGAGCATGGGCATGATGCCATCATCTGTAGCTGAGTCATGGTCATGGTGCCATGATATGTAATTGATCATGGGGATGGTGCCATCTGTATTGGAGTCATGGGCATAATGTCATCTGTTACTGAGCCAGGGGAATGGTGCCATTATCTGTAATTGAATCATTGGCATGATGCCATGATCTGTAGCTTTGCATGGGCATGGTGGCATCATATGTAACTGAGTCAGGGTCATGTTGCCATCATGTGTAGCTGATATGGGCATGGTGCCCTCATCTGTAGCTGAGCATGGGAATGGTCCTATCTGTAGTGAGGTCATGGGCATGTTGGCATCATCTGTCACTGAGTCATGCCTATGGTGCCATCATCTGTAGATGAGCATGTGCTTGGTGCCATCCTCTGCAGCTGAGTATGGGCATGGTGCCATCATCTTTACCTGAGCATGTGCATTGTGCCATCATCTGTAGCTGAGTAATGGGCATGTCACCACCATCTGTAGATGAGTCATGGGCATGTTGCATCATCTGTAGCTGAGCATAGACATGGTGCCATCATCTGTAGCTGAGTCATGGGTATGGTGCCATCATCTGTACCTGAGCATGAGCATCATGCCCTCATCTGTACCTGAGCATGGGCATGGTGCTATCTGTAGTGAAGTCATGGGCATGTTACCATCATCCATAGCTGAGTGATGGGCATGGTGCCATCAACTGAAGCTGAGTCATGGACATGTTGCCATCAGCTGTAGCTGAGCATGGACATGGTGTTGTCATCTGTAGCTGAGTATAGGCATGGTGCCCCCATCTGGTGCTGAGTCATGAGCATGTCGCCATCATCTGTAGCTGAGCCATGGGCATGGTGCCATCTGTAGAAAAGTATGGGCAAGGTGTCCTCATCTGTACCTGAGCATGGACATAGTGTCATCATCTGTAGCTGAGAATAGGCATGGTGCTTCCATCTGGTGCTGAATCATGGGCATGTTGACATCATCTATAGGTGAGTCATGGGTATGTTGCCATCACCTGTAGCTGAGAATAGGCATGCTACCCTCATCTGGTGCTGAGTCATGAGCATGTCGCCATCATCTGTAGCTGAGTCATGGGCATGGTGCCATCATCTGTAGATGAGTATGGGCATGATGCCCTCATCTGTAGCTGAACCTGGGCATGATGCCATCATCTGTAGTTGAGTATTGGGCACATTGCCATCATCTGTACCTGAGATAGGCATGGTGCTCTTATCTGGTGCTGAGTCATGGGCATGTTACCATCATCTGCAGCTGAGTATGGGCATGGTGCCCTCATCTGTAGCTGAGCATTGTCATGGTGCTATTATCTGTAGCAAAGTCATGGGCATGTTGCCATCATCTGTTGCTGACTCATGAGCATGATACCATCATCTGTAGCTGACTATGGTCATGGTGCCATCATCTGTAGTTGAGCATAGACATGGTGCCATCATCTGTAGCTGAGTCATGGGTATGGTGCCATTATCTGTAGCTGAGCATAGGTATGGTGTCCCCATCTAGTGCTGAGTCATTGGCATGTTGCCATCATCTGTAGACATGGTGCCCTCATCTGTAGCTGAGCATAGACATGGTGCCATCATCTGTAGCTGAGTCATGGGTATGGTGCCATTATCTGTAGCTGAGCATAGGTATGGTGTTCCCATCTGGTGCTGAGTCATGGGCATGGTGCCATTATCTGTAGCTGAGCATAGACATGGTGCCTCTATCTGGTGCTGAGTCATTGGCATGTTACCATCATCTGTAGTTGAGTATTGGGCATGTTGCCATCACCTGTAGCTGAGCATAGGCATGGTGCCTTCATCAGGTGCTTAGTCATGGTCAGGTTACCATCATCTGTAGCTGAGCATAAGCATGGTGCCCTCATCTGGTACTGACTCATGGGTATGTTACCATCATCTATAGCTGAGTCATGGGCATGGTGCCATGATATGTAACTGATCATGGGCATGGTGCCATCTGTAAAGGAGTCATGGGCATAGTGTCATCTGTTACTGAGCCAGGGGAATGGTACCATTATCTGTAATTGAGTCATGGGCATGATGCCATGATCTGTAGCTGAGCATGGGCATGGTGGCATCATATGTAACTGAGTCAGGGTCATGTTGCCATCATTTGTAGCTGAGTATGGGCATGGTGCCCTCATATGTAGCTGAGCATGGGCGTGGTCCTATCTGTAGTGAGGTCATGGGCATGTTGGCATCATCTGTCACTGAGTCATGCCTATGTTTCCATCATCTGTAGCTGCACATGTCTTTGGTGCCATCCTCTGCAGCTGAGTATGGGCATGGTGCCATCATCTCTATCTGAGCATGCACATTGTGCCATCATCTGTAGCTGAGTAATGGGCATATCACCATCTGTAGATGAGTCATGGGCATGTTGCATCATTTGTAGTTGAGCATAGACATGGTGCCATCATCTGTAGCTGAGCATGAGCATGATGCCATCATCCATAGCAGAGTCATGGGCATGGTGCCATTATCTGTAGCTGAGCATAGACATGGTCTCTCTATCTGGTGCTGAGTCATGGGAATGTTGCCATCATCTGTAGTTGAGTATTGGGCATGTTGCCATCACCTGTAGCTGAGCATAGGCATGGTGCCCTCATCAGGTGCTTAGTCATGGGCAGGTTACCATCATCTGTAGTTGAGTATTGGGCATGTTGCCATCATCTGTTGCTGAGCATAGGCATGGTGGCCTCATCTGGTACTGACTCATGTTTATGTTGCCATCATCTGTTGATAAGTCATGGGCATGGTGCCATCATCTGTCACTGAGCATGAGCATCGTGCCTCATCTGTACCTGAGCATGGGCGTGGGGTTATCTGTAGTGAAGTCATTGGCATGTTACCATCATCCGGAGCTGAGTCATGGGCATGGTGCCATCGTCTGAAGCTGAGTTATGGACATATTGTCATCAGCTGTAGCTGAGCATAGACATGGTGTTGTCATCTGTAGCTGAGCATGGTCATGGTGTCATCATCTGTAGCTGATAATAGGCATGCTGCCCTCATCTGGTGTTGAGTCATGGACATGTCGCCATCATCTGTAGCTGAGTCATGGGCATGGTGCCATCATCTGTAGATGAGTATGGGCATGGTGCCCTCATCTGCAGCTGAGCCTGGGCATGGTGCCCTCATCTGTAGTTGAGTGTTGGGCATGTTGCCATTATCTGTACCTGAGCATATGCATGGTGCTCTCATCTGGTGCTGAGTCATGGGCATATTACCATCATCTGTAGCTGAGTATGGGCATGGTGCTCTCATCTGTAGCTGAGCATTGCCATGGTGCTATTATCTGTAGCAAAGTCACGGGCATGTTGCCATCATCTGTTGTTGACTCATGGGCATGATACCATCATCTGTAGCTGAGTATGGTCATGGTGCCATCATCTGTAACTGAGTCATGGGTTTGGTGCCATGATCTGTAGCTGAGCATGGGCATGGTGCCATCTGTAGTGATCTGTGGGCATGGTGTCATCTGTTGAGTCATGGGCATAGTACCATCATCTGTAACTGAGCATGGGCATGATGCTATCATCTTTGAGTCACGGGCATGGTGCCATCATCTATAGATGACTATAGGCATGGTGCTATCATCTGTAGCTGAGTGATTGGAATAGTGCCATCATCTGTAGGTGAGAATGGGCATGGTGCCCTTATCTGTGGTTGAGGATGGGCATGGTGCCATCATTTGTAGCTGAGTCATGGGCATGCTGCCATTATCTCTAGCTGAGCATAGGTATGGTGCCCCCATCTGGTGCTGAGTCATGGGCATGTTGCTATCATCTGTAGTTGAGCATAGACATGGTGCCTTCATGTGGTGCTGAGTCATGGGTACATTGTCATCATCTGTAGCTTAGTCCTGGGCATGGTGCCATCATCTGTATAACTGAGTATGTACATGATGCTCTCATCTGTAGCTGAGCATGGGCATGTTGCCATCATCTGTAGCTGAGTCATGGTACTGGTGCCATTATCTGTAGTTGAGCATAGGCATGGTGCCCTCATCTGGTGCTGAGTCCTGGGTATGTCACCATCATCTGTAGCTGAGTGATTGGCATGTTGCCATCCTTTGTAGTTGAGTCATGGGCATGGTGCCATCATCTGTAGCAGAACATGGGCATGATGCTATAATCTGTAGCTCAACATGGGCATGCTACCCTCATCTGTAGCTGGGCATGGGCATGGTACTATATTTAGTGAAGTCATGGGCATGCAACTATCATCCGTAGCTGAGTCACGGACATGGTGCCATCATCTGTAGATGAGCATGGGTATGGTGCTATCATCTGCAGCTGAGTCATGGGCATGTTGCCATCATCTGTAGTTGACCATGGGCATGGTGTCATCTGTAGCTTAGTCATGGACATGGTGGCATTATCTGTAGCTGAGCATAGGCATGGTGCCCCCATCTGGTGCTGAGTCATGGGCATGTTGCCATCATCTGTAGGTGAGTCCTGGGCATGATGCCATCATCTGTAGCTGAGCATAGGCATGGTGCCCTCATCTAGTGCTGAGTCATGGGCATGTTGCCATTATCTGTAGCTGAGTTATGGGCATGTTGCCATCATCTGTAGCTGAGTAATGGCATGTTGCCCTCATCTGTAGCAGAGCATGGGCATGGTGCCATTATCTATAAATGAGTATGGGCATGGTGCTATCATCTGTAGCTGTGTGATGGGAATAGTGCCATCATTTTTAAATGAGAATGGGCATGGTGCCATCATTTGTAGTTGAGCATGGGCATGGTGCCATCATTTGTAGCTGAGTCATGGGCATGCTGTCATCATCTGTAGGTGATGAGGCCATGCTATCACTGTCTGTAGCTGAGTCATAGGCATGCTGCCTTTATCTGTAGTTGAGCATGGGTGGGTATGGTGTTGTTATCTGTAACTGAGCATGGGCATGATGCTCTCATCTATAGCTGTCATTGACATGGTGCCATCATCTGTAACTAATAGGCATGGTGCCATCATCTGTAACTGAACATGGGTATGGTGCCGTCATTTGAAGCTGAGTCATGGACATGGTGCCATCATGTATAGATGGGTATGGGTACCATCATCTATAGATGAGTATGGGAAAGTTGCTATCATCTGTAGCTGAGAGATGGGAATAGTGCCATCATCTGTAGTTGAGAATGTGCATGGTGCCATCTGTAGTTGAACATGGGCATGATGCCACAATCTGTAGCTGAGTCATGGGCATGGTGTCTTTATCTGTAGCTGAACATGGGTGGGCATGCTGATCTCATCTGTAGCTGTCACTGACATGTTGCCATCATCTGTATCTGAGTCAAGGGCATGGTGCCATCATCTGTAGCTGAGTCATGGCCATGGTGTGAACTGTAGCTGAGAATGGGCATGGTGCCATCAACTGTAGCTGAGCCATAGGCATAGTGCCATCATCTGTAGCTAAGCATGACCATGGTGCCATCTGTAGCTGAGTCATGCACATGGTGCCGTTATCTGTAGCTGTTCCTGGGCATGTTGCTGTCATCTGTAGCTGTGTCAGTAGCATGGTGCCATCTGTTGTTGTGTCTTTATCGTGGTGCCATCATCTGTAGCTGAACTATGGACATAGTGACATAATCTGTAGCTGAGCATGACAATGTTGCCATCTGAAGCTAAGTCATGGGCATGGTGCCATTATCTGTAGCTGAGCCTGGGCATGTTGCTGTCATCTGTAGCTTTGTCATGGGCATGGCGTCATCTTGCTGAGTCATAGCCATGGTGCCATCATCTGCAACTGAATCATGGGCATGGTGTCCTGAACTGTAGCTGCACATGGGCATGGTGTCATGATATGTAGCCGAGCATGGACATGGTGCCCTCATCTGTAGTTATGAGCATGGTGCCATCATCTGTAACTGAACATGGGTGTGGCACCCTCAGATGTAGCTGTGTCATTGGCATGCTGCCTTGATCTATACCCGAGTATGGGAATGGTGCCATCCTGTGTAATTGAGCATGGGCATGGCACCCACATCTGTAGCTGAGTCATAGGCATGATGCCATCATCTACAGCTTTCATGGGCATGGTGCTGTCACCCATAGTTGAGTATGGGTATGGTGCCATCATCTGTAGCTGAGTCATATGCATGGTGTCATCTTTAGCTGAGCATGGGCATGGTGCCATCTATAGCTGAGTTATGGACATGCTGCCATTATATGTAGCAGAGCATGGCCATGGTGCCATCATCTGCAGCTAGGTCTTGTGCATGGTACCATCATCTGTAACTGAGCATGGGCATGACAGCCTCATCTGTCACTCAGTGATGGGCATGTTGCTATCATCTGCAGGTGTCATGGGCATGGGGTTGTCACTTGTAATTGAGTATGGCTGTGGTGCCATCATCTATAGATGAGCATGGGCATGGTGCCATCATATGTAGCTGAGTGATGAGCATGGTGCCACCATCTGTAACTGTGCATGGGCATAATGCCAGCTTTTGTAGCTGAGTAATGGGCATGGTGCCATCATCTGTAGCTGAGCATGGGCATGGAGCCATCATATGTAGTTAAGCATGGGCATGGTGTTGTCATGTGTAGCTGAGTCATGGGCATGGTCCCACCATCTGTAGCTGGGCATAGGCATGTTACCATCATCTGTATTGGAGTCAAGGGCATGTTACCATGATCTGTAGCTGAACATGGGAATTGTGCTATTATCTGTAGCTGAATAATGGGTATGTGACCATCATCTGTAGATAAGTCATGGATGTGTTGCCATCATCATGGCAGCCTCATTTGTTGCTCAGTCAAGGGCATGTTGCTATCATCTGCACGGGTTATGGGCATGGTGCTGTCACCTGTAATTGAGTATGGGTGTGGTGCCATCATCTGTAAATGAGCATGGGTGTATTGCCTTCATCTGCAGCTTAGTCATGAAGATGGTGTGATCATCTGGAAAAGAGCATGGGGATAGGCATGGTACCATTATCCATAATTGTGTCATGGGCATGGAGCCATTATCTGGAGATGAGGATGGGCATAGTGCCATCATCTGTATCTGAGTTAAGCGCATAGTGTCATTATTCACTGAGTCATGGGCATGGTGCTATCATCTCTAACTGCATTATTGGTGTGGTGCTATGATATGTATCTGAGCATGGGCATGGTGCTATCATCTGTAACTGAGTGATAGGGATGATGCAATCATGTGTACTTTTGAATGGGCATGGTGACATCATTTGTAGCTAAGCATAGGAATGGTGCTGTCATCTGTAGCTGAGTCCTGGGTATAGTGCCACCATCTGTAGCTGAGCATAGGCATGTTACCACCATCTGTAGCAGAGGCAAGGGCATGTTGCCATGATCTGTAGCTGAGCATGGCCACTGTGCTATTATCTGTAGCTGAATAATGGGCATGTGGCTATCATCTGTAGATAAGTCATGGATGTTTTGCCATCATCTGTAGCTGTCATGTGTATGATACCATCATCTGTTGCTGAGCATGGGTATGGTGCCATCATCTGTTCATGAAATATGGGCATTGTGCCATCATCTGTAGCTCAGCACAGGCATTGTTCCATCATCTTTAGCTGTCATTGGCATGGGGCCATCATCTACAGCATGGGCATGGTGCCATTGTTTGTAGCTGAGTCATGGGTATGATGCCATTATCTGTAACTGGGCATAGTCATGGTGCTCTCATCTTGTGCTGATTCATGGGCATGTTGCCATCATCTGTAGCTGAGTCATGGGCATGTTGCATCATCTGTAGCTGATAATAGGCATGATGTCCTCATCTGGTGTGGAGTCATGGGCATGGTGCGATCATCTGTAGTAGAGTATGTGCATGATGCCATAATCAGCTGCTAATCATGGGCATGCTGCCCTCAACTGTAGCTGAGTATGAGCATGGTGCCATTATCTGTTGATTCATGGGCATAGAGCCATCATCTGTAACTGAGCATGGGCATGGTGTCATCACCTGTAGCTGAGTAATGGGTATGGTGCCATTATCTGTATCTGGAGAATGGGCATGAGGACATCATCTGTAGTGGAGTGATGGATGCATTGCCATCTGTAGCTGAGTCATGGGTATGTTGCCATCATATGTTGCTGGGCATGGGCATGGTGCCATCATCTCTTGATGAGTGATGGGCAGTGTGCCATGATCTGTAGGTGAGCACAGACATGGTGCCATCATCTGTAGCTGAGTCATGGGCATGTTGACATTGTCTGTTGCTGGCATGGTGCCATCATCTGTAGCTGAGCACAAGCATGGAGCCATCACCTACAGCTGAGCATGGGCATGATGCCATCATCTGTAGCTGAGTCATAGTGCCATCATCTGTAGCTGGAAATGGGCATGGTGTCATCATCCATAGTTGAGTCATGGGCATGGCACCATCTTTTGTAACTGAGAATGGGCATGGTGCCATCATCTCTCACTGTGTCATGGCCATGGTGCCATCATCTATGGCTGAACATGGGCATGTTGCCATCATCTGTAGATTAGTCATGAGCATGGTGCCATCATCTGGAGATGAGCATGTGCATGTTGTCATCACCCATAACTGTGTTACAGGCATGCTGCCATCATCTGAAGCTGAGCATGGGCATGGTGCTGTCATCTTTAACTGAGAATGGGCATGGTGCCATCATCTGTTATTGTGTATGGACAAGATGCCATGAAATGTAGCTGAGCATGGGCATATTGCTCTCATCTGTAGTTCAGTCATAGAAATGGTGCCATCATCTGTAGCTGAGCATAGGAATGGTGCCATCATCTGTAGCTGAGTCATGAGTATGTTGCCTTCATGCTTACCTGAGTCATGGATATGACACCATTGTCAGTAGCTGAGCATGGCATGGTTGCCATCACCTGTAGCTGAATCATGGGCATGTTGCTTTCACCTGTAGCTAAGCATGGGCATGGTGTTGTCATCTGTAGCTAAGCATGGATATGGTACCCTCATCTGTGGGTGTCATGGGCATTGTGCCATTATCTTTGGCTAAGTCATGGACATGTCACCATCATATGTAGCTGAATTGTGGGCATGTTGCTATCATCTGTAGCTGATTCATGGTTATGGTGCTGTCACCTGTAACTGAGTCATGGGCATGGTGACACCATCTGTAGCTGTCATTGGCATGCCCCCATAACCTGTAGCTGAGCAAGGAGATGGTGCCATCATTTGCAGCTGAGGATGGGTATGGTGCCATCATCTATAGCTGAGCCATGGGCTTTGTGCCATCTTCTGTAACTGAGCACGGGCATGGTGTCATTTGTAGCTGAGCTTGGGCACATAGCTATAATTTGTAGCTTAGTCATGGGCAAGGTGCCATCTGGCAATGAGCATGAGCATGGTGCCATAATCTGTATGTGAGTAATGGACATGGAGTCATTGGTCGGAGATTCATGGGCAATGTGACATCACCTGTAACTGCATTATTGGAATGGGCTATGATATGCAGCTGAGCATAGGCATGGTGCCATCACTTGTAACTGAGTCGTTGGCATGGTGTCATCATGTGTAGTTGAGCATGGACATGTGGCCATCATCTGTAGCTGAGCAGGGGCACAGTGCTGTCATCTATAGCCGAGTCACAGACATGGTGCCATCTTCTGCAGCTGAGCATGGACATGGCGCCATCATCTGTTGCTGAGTCATTGGCATGGTGATATCATCTATAACTGCACATGGGTAAGGTGCCATCTGTAGCTGGGTTATTGGCATGGTGCCATCATCTGCAGCTGAGCACATCCATGTTGCCATAATCTGTAGGGGAGTCAATGGGAGGTTGCCATCATCAGTAGCTGAGCATGGTCATGGGGCCATTATCTGTAGCTGAATAACAGGCATGTGGTCATCATCTGTAGTGGAACATTGGCATGGAGATATCATCTTAGCTGAACCATGGCTGTGTTGCCATCATCTGTTAGTGAGTTGTGGATATTTTGCAATCATCTGTTACTGAGATTGTTCATGGTGCCATCATCTGTTCCTGAGTCATGGGCATTATGCCATCATCTGTAGCTGAGCACAGGCATGGTGCTGTCATATGTAGCTGAGTCATCAGCATAGTGTTGTCATCTTAAGCTGAGCATGGGCATGTTACACTCATTTGTAGGTGTCGTGGATATGGTGCCATCATTTATGGCTTAGACATGGGCATGTTGACATCATGTATAACTGAGCATGGACAAGGTGTCATCTGTAGCTGGGTCATTGTCACAGTGCCAACATCTGTAGCTGAATATGGGCATGCTGCCATCATCTGTAGCTTAGTCATGGACATGGTGCCATCATCAGGAGCTGAGCATGGGCATAGTGCCATTATCTGTAGGTGTGTCATTGGCATGCTGCCATTATCTGAAGCTGAGCATGGGCATGGTTCCATCATCTGTAGCTGAGCGTAGAATGGTGATATCCTCTGCAGTTGAGTCATGGGCATGATGCCATCATCTATAGCTGAGCAAGGACATGTTGCCATCATCTGTAACGTAGTCCTGGGCATGATACCATCATCTGTTGCTGAGGCTGGGAAAGGTGTCATCATCTGTAACTGAGTCATGGGCATGGTGTTGTCATCTTTAGCTGAGCATGGATATGGTACCCTCATCTGTAGGTGTTGTGGGCATGGTGCTATCATCTGCAACTTAATAATGGGCATGTTGCCATCATCTGAAGCTGATTTTCGGGCATGCTGCCATCATCTATAGCTGAATCGTGGGTATGGTGCCATCGTCTGTAGTTGAGCACAGACATTATTCCATCATCTTTAGCTGTCATTGGCATGGTTCCATCATCTCCAGCTGATTCATGGGCATGTTGCTATCATCTGTAGCTCAGCATAGGCATGATACCTTCATGTGCAGCTGAGCATGGGCATGGTGCCATCATTTGTAGCTGAGCATAGGCATAGTGCTGTCATCTGTAGCTGAGTCATGGGTATGGTGTCATCATCATTGCAGAGCATAGGCATGTTACCATAATCTGTAATGGAGTCAATGGCATATTGCCATCATCTGTAGCTGAGCATGGGCATTGTGCTATTATCTGTAGCTGAATAATTGGCATGTGGCCATCATCTGTAGCTGAGAATTGGCATGGTGCCATAATCTGTAGATAAGTCATGGATGTGCTGCCATCTGTAGCTGTCATGTGTATGATGCCATCATCTGTTGCTGAGCATGAGCATGGTGCCATCATCTGTTCATGAGTCATGGGGATTGTGCCATCATCTGTAGCTGAGCACAGGCATTGTTCTGTAATTTTTAGCTGTCTTTGGCAGCTGATTTATGGGCATGTTGCCATCATCTGTAGCTGAGCATGGGTGTGGCACCCTCATCTGTAGTTGAGTCATGGGAATGTTACCATCATCTGCAGCTGTCATGGGCATAGTGCCATCACCTGTGACTGAGTACAGGCATCATGGCATCATCTGTAGTTGAGTCATTGGCATGGTGCTGTCATCTGCAGCTGAGCATGGGCATGGTGCCATCATTTGTAGCTGAGTGATGTGCATGGTGTTGTCATCTTTAGCTGAGAATGGATATAGTACCATCATCTGTAGGTATTATGGGCATTGTGCCATCAGCTCTGGCTTAGTCATGGGCATGTTCCCATCACCTGTACCTGAAACATGAGCATGTTGCATCATCTGTAGCTAAATCATGGGTATACCACCTGTTGCTCAGTATGGGCATGGTGCCATCTTCTGTTCCTTAGTCTTGGGCATTGTGCCATGATCTGTAGCTGATTCATCCCCATGGTGCTGTCATATGTAATTGAGTCATGAACATGGTGACATCACCTGTAGCTGTCATTGGCTTGGTGCTATAATCTGTAGCCGAGCATGGGCATGGTGCTATCATTTGTAGCTGAGTCATGGGCATGGTGCCATCATTGGGAGCTCAAAATGGGCATGGTGCAATCATTGATAGCTGAGTCATGGGCATAGTGCCTTCTTATGTAACTAAATATGGGTATAATGTCATCTATAGCTGAGCTTGGGCATGTTGCTATCATCTGTAGCTTAATCATGGGCAAGATACCATCATCTGGAGATGAGCATGGGTATGGTGCCATCATCAGTATGTGAGTCATGGACATGGAGTCATTGGTCGCTGAGTCATGGACATGGTGATATCATCTGTAACTGCATTATTGGTGTGGTGCTATGATATGCAGCTGAGAATGGGCATGGTGCCATCCTCTGTAACTGAATCATTGGCATGATGCCATCATGTGTCGATGAACATAGACATGGTGCCATCATTTGTAGTTGAGCATGGTCATGGTGCTGTCAACTATAGCTGAGTCACAGGCATGGTTCCATCATCTGTAGCTGAGTATGGGCATGGTGCCATCATCTGTAATTGAGTCATTGACATGGTGCCATCATCTATAACTGAGCATGGGCAAGATGCCATCATCTGTAGCTGGGTCTTTGGCATGGTGCCATCATCTGCAGCTGTGCATATGCATGTTGCCATCATCAGAAGGGGAGTCAATGGCAGGTTGTCATCATCTGTAGCTGAGCATGGTCATGGCGCCATTGTTTGTAGCTGAATAATGGGCATGTGGCCATCATCTGTAGCTGAGTATGGGCATTGTGCTATCATCTGTAGCTGAGCCATGGATGTGTTGCCATCATCTGTGGCTGAGTTGTGGGTATGATGCAATCATCTGTTGCTGAGCATGTTCATGGTACCATTGTCTGTTCCTGAGTCATGGGCATTATGACATCATCTGTAGCTGAGCTCAGGCATGGTGCCAAAATCTGTAGCTGAGGGGTGATGATGTTTCCATCTTAAGCTGAGCATGGACATGTTACACTCATCTGTAGGTGCTGTGGACATCATTCCATCAGCTGTGGCTTAGTCATGGACATGTTGCCATCATGTATAACTGAGCATGGGCAAGGTGCCATTATTTGTAGCTGGGTCATTGTCATAGTGCCATTATCTGTAGCTGAATATGGGCATGTTGCCATCATCTGTCACTTACTCATGGGGATGGTGTCATCATGAGGAGCTGAGCATGGACATGGTGCCATCATCTGTAGTTGTGTCATAAGCATGCTGCCATTATTTGAAGCTGAGCATGGGCATGGTGCCATCACCTGTAGCTGAGCATGGCATGGTGATATCCTCTGCAGTTGAGTCATGGGAACTGTACTATCATCTATATCTGAGCATGAGCATGTTGCCATCATTGGTAGCTTACTCTTGCTCATGGTGCCATTATCTGTAGCTGAGGCTGGGGAAGGTGCCATCATCCATGGCTGAGTCATGGGCTTGATGTTATCTTCTTTAGCTGAGCATGACATGGTACCCTCATCTGTAGCTGTCACGGGTGTGGTGCTATCATTTGTGGCTTAGTAATGGGCATGCTGCCAGCAACTGTAGCTGAATCATGGGTATGGTGCCATCATCCATTCCTGAGTCATGGGTATTGTGCCATTATCTGTAGCTAAGCATGGGCATGGTGCCATCATCTGTAGCTGAGTCATGGACATGGTGACATCATCTGTAGCTGTCATTCGCATGGTGCAATCATCTGTAGATGATCATGGACATGGAACCCTCACCTGCAGCTGAGCATGAGCATCGTGCTATGATCTGTAACTGAGTCATGCACATGGTGCCATCTGTAGCTGAGAATGGGAATGGTGCCATCATCTGTAGCTGAGGCATGGTCATGGTGCCATCATCTGTGGCTGAGAATGAGCATGGTGCTATCATCTGTGGCTGAGAATGGGCATGGTGCCATCATCTGCAGATGAGTAAAGGGCATGGTGCCATCTTTTGTAACTGAGCATGGGCATGGTGTCATTATCTGCAGCAGAGCATGTCCACAGTGCCATCAACTGTAACTGACCAATGCCATGGTGCCATTGTCTGTAGCTGAAGATGGGCATGGTGCCACCATCTGTAGTTGAGTAATGGGCATGGTGCCATCCTATGTAGATAAGCCATGGGCATTGTGTCATCGTCTGTGGTTGAGAATGGGCATGGTGCCATCATCTGTAGCTGAGAATGGGTATGGTGCCTTCATCTCCAGCTGAGTATGGACATTGTGCCATCATCAGTAGCTGTGTCATGGCAAGGTGCCATAATCTGTAGCTAAGTTATGGTTATGGTACCAGCCTCTGTAACTGAGTTATGGGCTTGGTGCTGCGATCTGTAGCTGAGCATGGGCATGGTGCCATCATCTGTATCTGAATCATAGGCATGGTGCCATGATCTGATGCTGAGCATGGACATGGTTTCATCATATGCAGCTGAGCATGAGCATGTTGCCATCACCTGTAGTTGAGTGGACATGGTGCCATCATCTCTAACTGGGTGATGGGCATATTGCCATCATCAGGAACTGAGCATGGGTATCGTGCCATCATCCATGGTTGCATCATGGACACTGTGCCATCATCTATACCTTAGCATGGGCATGCTGCATCATCTGTAGCTGAGTCATGGGCATGGTGCCATCCTCTTTAACTGAGTCAAGGGCATGATATCATGATATGTAGCTCAGCATTGGCATGGTTCCATCATCTATAACTGAATAATAGGCATGGTGCCATACTCTGTAGCTGAGCATGGGCATGGTGCCATCATCTGTTCTGAGTCATGGGCATGGTGCCTTCCTCTGTAGCAGAGGGATGTGCATTATGTCATCTGTAGCTGAGCATGAGCATGGTGCCATCATCTGTAGCTGAGAATGGTCAAGGTGCTATCATCTCTAGTTGAGAGATGGGAATATTGCCATCATAGACATGTTCACAAACTGACAGCCAAAACAATCAGCAAATGTGGCTTTGAAACTCAAAAATGTGTAAAATGTGTTGAATGGGTATTCACACATATGTAAAGTTTCATGAGATTTTCTAAGTAAGCTATCACAATTGAGCTACGATGATGAATATGTTTTTTTGTACCACTGATGTTGTCAACTTGTTTAATGTCATCCCTCATGACACTGGACTTGAATGGTTCCAAGATTTCTTAGTTGAGCTGGGGGTATTTTCCAATAATGTAATATTTTTTTTTGGACTTGTTTATGGAATTGGTCTTGAAAAATAACTTTGTCTTCATAGATGGGCACTGCTTCCTTCAAAGGAAAGGAGTGGTGATGGGGGAAGCATGTGCCCCCATCTTTGCTAACATCATAACGCTTCAATGGGAGAGGAAATGTGTATTAAACAACTTTGGGACTACTCCCCCTTGGGCATTTTACATGCATTTCCTTGATGATATCATTATTTTTGGAGGGATTCTGAGGTTAACCTACAACTCTTTATTGAATTTTTGAACTAGACTACTGATTTCCTTACCTTTACCTTTACATACAGTAAAACTAATAGTTCATATTTGCATGTTGTAATCCAAGGATACTGTTAATAAAATATTTGTCAGTAATATTTATAGAAAACCTACACATTCCAATTGTTTTCTGCACTATCACAGCTGCCATCCCTTATACCAGAAAAAGGGAATTGTTAAGGCTTAGTTTGTTCATTTAACTAGAATGACTACTGAGGATGAATCTTTTTTGGTGGAAGCCAAGATTCTTACCAATATGTTTCTCAACAGAGGTTACCCAAAAGAGCTGGTTGAGGAAGTATTTTCTAAAATTATGAAGAAAAGGGTTACTGGTTTTTACAGACCTTTGCTTTGTGCTGTTGGTGATAGCTGCTCAACAACAGTTACACCTGAAATTGTTGGTACACCTGCTAAGGCCGACTATTCTTTGTATTTATCACAAAATATATTCCTGAGTGTAGGTATATTCATCAGGTTTTTAATACACATTGGCAGATGCTAACTTGTTTTAATGAATTCAAGGATGTATTTCAAAGTGGTATAAAAAAGGTGTACAGGAAAGGAATGAGTTTCAAATAAATTTTGGAACTTCTTGATAACTGTGATTTTCTGGTTTCTTCCAAAAAGAAGGGTACCCACAAATGTGGATGTTGTAATTATTGCAAATATCTTATTGAACTTGACAAGATGTATGTGAATTGCATTTGTATTAAGACACAGTTCCATTGCAACTGTAACACTGCTGGTAGAGTGTACTTGACTCTCTGTCAACAATGCAACTGTTTTTATGTTGGAAAGACTAAATGAAAATTCAGAGATCATATTTATGAATATATGTTGGACATCAGGAAAGGTAACACCAACAATGCTCTGTCCAAACATGCTGCTGGTAACCCTAACCATCAGTTTGGGTTTGTGGGCATTGACACTGTTATTAAAAATGTCAGCAGTGGTCCTTGGAATGATTTGGTTGAGTTGAAGGAATTCAGGTGGAAGATCAAACTTAATGCTTGTGTCTATCCTGGGTTAAATGATTATGCCTCTATTATTAGTGTGCTCAAACTTCATTCTTATGTTTTATAACTTTTTTATATGTGTAATTATTCTCCCTTTTATATAGACAACAACTCTATTTTTCTTATTTTTAAGAATTTAGGATGCTTGTTTTTAAAGGTGTGTGTGTTTGAAGGTATTTAGTTATTAACCAATTAAGTGTGTTGACCGTCATGTGACTTTTTGGGTAGGGTATTTAAATGTGGAATGTACTTTAATTCATTTATTTCTGAAGAAGTCTGTGGATGCATTCTGATGAAAGCACTAAAAGTGTTTCAATAAATTGAACTGGTTTGGTCTTCTCTGTACTGGCTCCCCACCTTTGCTGATAATAATTCCATCATCTGTAACTGAGCATGGACATGGTGCCATCATCCATAGCTGAGTCATGGGCATAGTGCCACCACTTGTAGCTGAGCATGGCCATGATGCCATCATCTGCAGCTGATCCTCTGTGAATGAGCAAGGGTTATGGTGCAGTCATCAGTAGCTAAGCCATGGGCATGGTGCAATCATCTGTAACTGAGCATGGTCATTGTGCCCTCCTCTGTATCTGAGTCAAGAGCATGGTGCCATGACCTGTAGCTGACCATGGGCATGGCACCGTCATCTGTAGCTAAGTCATAGGCATGGTGCCATGATCTGTAACTGAGCATGAGCATGGTGCCATCATCTGCAGCTGGGCATAGGCATCATGCTATAATCTGTAGCAGAGTCATGCGTATGGTACCATCATCTGTAGCTGAGAATGGGAATAGTGCCATCATTTGTAGATGAGTCTTGGCCTGGTGCTAACATCTGTGGCTGAGAATTGGCATGGTGCCATCATCTGTAGATAAGTAAAGTACATCTAGCCATCTTCTATAACTGAGCATGGGCATGGTGTCATTATCTGCAGCAAAGCATGACCACAGTGCCATCATCTGTAACTGATCATGGCCATGGTGCCATTGTCTGTAGCTGAACATGGGCATGGTATCACCATCTCTAGTAATGGGCATGGTGCCATCCTCTGTAGCTAAACCATGGGCATTGTGTCATCATCTGTGGATGAGAATGGGCATGGTGCCATCATCTGTAGCTCTGAATGGGTGTGGTGCCATCATCTTCAGTTGAATCATGAGCATAATGCCATCATCTTTAACTGAGCATGGGTATGGTGCCATCATCTGCAGATGAGCATGCGCATTGTGGCATCATCAGTAGCTGAGTCATGGCAAAGTGCCATCATCTGTAGCTGAGTTATGGGCATGATGCCATCCTCTGTAACTGGGTCATGGGCTTGGTGCTTTGATCTGTAGCTGAGCATGGGCATGGTGCCATCATTAGTATCTGAAACATAGGCATGGTGCCATGATCTGATGCTGAGCATGGGCATGGTGCCATCATATGTAGCTGAGCATGGCATGGTGATATCCTCTGTAGCTGAGTGGGCATGGTGCCATCATCCCTAGCTGGCCGATGGGCATATTGCCATCATCAAGAACTCGGCATGGGTAATGTGACATCATCTATGGTTGAGCAATGGACATGGTGCCATCATCTGTACCTTAGCATGGACATGCTGCATCATCTGTAGCTGAGTCAAGGGCATGGTGCCATTCTCTGTATCTGAGTGAAGGGCATGGTGCCATGATCTGTTGTTGAACATAGGCATAGTGTCATCTGTAACTGAATAATAGGTATGGTGCCATGATCTGTAGCTGAGCATGGGCATGGTGCCATCATCTGTTGCTGAGTCATGGGCATGGTGCCTTACTCTCTAGCTGAGTGATGGGAGTATTGCCATTATTTGTAACTGAACATGGACATGGTGCCATCATCCATAGCTGACTCATGGGCGTGGTGCCACCACTTGTACCTGGGCAGGGGCACAATGCCTTTATCTGTAACTGAATGAAGGGCATGGTGCCATCCTCTATGAATAAGCCATGGGTATGGTGCAGTTATCTGTAGCTGAGTCATGGGCATGGTGCAATCATCTGTAACTGAGTATGGGCATTGTGCCTTCTTCTGTATCTGAGTCATGGGCATGGTGTCATCATCTGTATTTGAGTCATGGACATGGTGCCATCCTCTGTATCTGAGCATGGACATTGTGCCATCATCTGTTGCTGAGTTATGGGCATTGTATCATCATCTGTTGCTGGGAGGGGGCATGGTGCCTTCATCTGTATCTCAGTCATGGACATGGTGCCATCATATGTAGCTGAAAATGGGCATAAAGAGGTCATCTGTACCCAAGTCATGGGCATGGTGTCATCATCTGTCACAATTATGGGAATGTGATATCTGATTCATGGGATGATGTGATGATCTGTAGCTGAGCATAGGCACGGTGCCATAATATGTAGCTGAGTCATGAACATGGTGCCATAATCTGTAGCTGAGTCATGGGCATAGCGCCATCCTCTGTAGCCTACCATTGGCATGGTACCATCATCAGTAGCTGAGCACAGTCTTGGTGCAGACATCTGTAGCTGAACCATGGGCATGGTGCCATCATCTATAGCTGAGTATGGGCATGGTGCTGCCATCTGTACCTGAGTCATGGGCATGGTGCCATCATATGTAGCTGAGCATGGGTATGGTGGCATCATCTGTAACAGAGACACTAGCACAGTGCCATCATCTGTACCTGAGCAGAGGCACGGAGCCATCATTGGAAGCTGAGTCATGCGCATGGTGTCATCTGTCATGGGCATGGTGCCATCATGTTTAACTGAGTCATGGACATGGCACTGTGATCTGTAGCTGAGTATGGCAATGATGCCATCATCTGCATCTGAGCCAGGCATGATGACCTTATCTGTAGCTGAGTCAAGGGCTGGTGCCATCATGTGTAACTGAGAATGGGCATTTTGCCCTCATATGTAGCTGAGTTATGGGCATGATGCCTTCATCTCTTACTGGGTACTGGGCATGGCACCATGATCTTCAGCTGAAAATGGGCATGGTGCCATAATCTGTAGCTGAGTCATGGGAATGGTGCCATCTTCTGTAGCTGAGCATAAGCATGGTGCAGTCATTTGTAGCTGAATCATGGGCATGATGATAGCATCTGTAGCTGAGTAAATGCATGGTTCCCTTCTCTGTAACTGAGCCAAAGACATGGTGCCATTTTCTGTAGTCTAGCATGGGCATGGTGCCATCACCTGCAGCTGAGCATGGGCATGGTGCAGTCTTCTGTAGCTCAATCATGGGCATGGTGCCATCATCTGTAGCTGAGTCATGGTCATGGTGCCATCATATGTAGCTGTTTATGGGCATGCAGTCATCCTCTTTAGCTGAGTCATGGGCAATGTGCCATTATCCTTAGCTGAATCATGGGCATGTTGCCATTATCTACAGCTAAGAATGTGCACAGCGCCATCATCTGTAAGTGAGCGTGAGCATGGTTTCATTATCAGTAGGTGAGTCATCGGCATGGTGCCATCATCTGCAACTGAACTTGGGCATCATGCCCTCATCGGTAGCTGAGCATGGTCGTGGTGCCATCATCTGTAGCTGAGTCATGGGCATGGTGCCATCATCTGCATCTTAGCAGGGGCATGTTGCTCTCATATGTAGCTGAGTAACGGGCATGTTGCCATCATCTGCTACTGATCTGTAGCTGAGTCATGGGAATTTTGCCACCTTCTGAACCTGAGCATAGACATGGTGTAACCCTTTGTAGCTGAGTCAGGGCCTTGGTGCCATCTTCTGTAGCCTAACATGGGCATAATGCCATCATCTGCAGCTGTGAATAGGCATGGTGCCATCATCTGCAGCTGATTCATGGGCATGTTGATATCATCTGTAGCTGAGCATGAGTATGGTGCCTTCATGTGTAGTTGAGCATGAGCATGGTGCCATCATTTGTAACTGAGCATGGGCATGGTGCTGTCATCTGTAGCTGAGTCATGGGTATGGTGCCATCATCTTTATCTGAGCATAGGCATGTTACCATCATCTGCAATGGAGTCAACGGCATGTTGCCATCATCTGTAGCTGAGCATGGGCATTGTGCTATGATGTGTAGCTGAGTCATTTGCATGGTACCACCATCTGTAGCTGAGAATGGGCATGGTGCCATCATGTGTTGCTGAGAATGGGCATAGTGCCATCATCTGTGGCTGAGAATGGGCATGGTGCCATCATCTGTAGATGACTAAAGGGAGTGTTACCATCTTCTGTAACTGAGCATGGGAATGGTGTCATTGTCTGCAGCAGAGCATGATCACAGTGCCATCATCTGTGAATGACTATTGCCATGGTGACAATGTCTGTAGCTGAACATGGGAATGGTGCCATCATCTGTAGCTGAGAATGGGCATGGTGCCATCATCACTAGCTGAGTCATGAGTATATTGCCATCATCTGTAACTGATCATGGGCATGGTGCCATCATCTGCAGCTGAGCATGGGCATTGTGTCATCATCAGTAGCTGAGTCATAGCAAGGTGCCATCATCTGTTGCTGAGTCATGGGCATGGTGCCATCCTCTGTAACTGAGTTGTGGGCATAGTGCCATGATTTGTAGCTTAGCATGGGCATGGTGCCATCATCTGTAACTGAATCATAAACATGGTGCCATGATCTGATGCTGAGCATGGGCATAGTGTCATCTGTTGCTGAGTCATGAGCATGGTGCCATCTTCTGTAGCTGAGTCATGGGCAGTGTCATCATATATAGCTGAACATGAGCATGGTGCCATAATTTGTAGCTGAGTGGGCATGGTGCCATCACCTTTAGCTGAGTGGTGGGCATATTGCCATCATCAGGAACTGAGCATGGGTATGGTGCCATCATCCATGGTTTAGTCATGGGCATAGTTCTATCATCTGTAGCTGAGCATGGACATGGTGCCATCATCCATAGCTGAGTCATGGGCATGGTGCTACCAGCTGCAGCTGAGCATGAGTATGGTGCCATCATATGTTGCTGCATCATGGGCATTGTGCCATCCTCTGTAACTGAGTCATGGGTATGGTGCCATGATCTGTAGCTGAGAATGGGCATGGTGCCAACATCTGCAGCTGAGCATGGGCATTCTGCAATCATCAGTAGCTGAGTCATGGCAAGATGCCATCATCGGTACCTGAGTCATGGGCATGCTCCCATCCTTTTTAACTGAGTTGTAGGCATGGTAGCATGATCTGTAGCTGAGCATGGGCATGGTTCCATCATTTGTAGCTGAGTCATGGGCATGATGCCATTATCTGTAACTGAGCATAGTCATGGTGCTCTTATCTGGTGTTGATTCATAGGCATGCTGCCATCATCTGTAGCTGAGTCATGGGCATTTTGCCATCATCTGTAACTGATAATAGGCATGGTGTCCTCATCTGGTGCTGAGTCATGGGCATGGTGCAATCATCTGTAGTAGAGTATGTGAATTATGCCATCATTTGAGCTGAGTCATGGTCATGGTGCCATCATCTGTAGTAGATCATGTGCATGATGCCATAATATGTTGCTAAATATGGGCATGCTGCCCTCAACTGTAGCTGAGCATGAGCATGGTGCCATTATCTGTTGGTTCATGGGCATAGAGCCATCATCTGTAACTGAGCATGGACATGGTGCCATCATCTATAGCTGAGTAATAGGTATGGTGCCATTATCTGTAATTGAAGAATGGGCATGTGGCAGCACGCAGTCACTGCACAACAATCATGCCAGATGAATCAATCTACATCCCCCACTCAGGGATTATTGATAGACTCAGTAACCTAGGCATTAACCCCTACATCATAAGATGGGTTGCCAAATGGCTCATGGACAGAACCCACACAGTGAAAGTATCAGACTCCAAATCTGACTATTGGGTAGTTACAAGTGGAGTCCTACAGGGATCTGTTCTGGGTCTTCTCCTATTTGGCATCTACTTCTCTGAAGTTCAGGCCAACACTAAAGGACTCCGTTTAACCAAATTCATGGATTACTGCAAACTGGGAGCTATTATTGATTCTCCAGCTGATGTATACATCCTACAAAAATGCCTCAGAGAGACCAACAACTGGTGCCAGAACCATGGTCTTAAGCTCAATGCTAAAAGGTGCATTGTCATTCCCTTCTGGGAAAAACACGGTACCAACAAACTACCACATTGACGGTAGCCCTCTTAACTCCCAAGGTGTGATAAGAGATCTAGGGACGGAGGTAGATAGCAACCTGTCCTTCGACAACCATGTTGTCACTGTCATTAGAAAGTCCTTCTATGTGGCATACCTCATTACAAAAGGTTTCTCATTCAGGAAGAAAGAAGCCATAATCCCTCTCTATTCATCCTTCATTAGACCCATTATAGAGTATAATGCCCCATTTGGCATGTACCTCACTAGATACATACAACAACTGGAAAGGCCACAAAACTTCCTCACAAAGAGGATCCTAGGACTCAAACACATGCCCTATACAGACAGACTCAAAAAACTCCAGCTTTACTCCATCTCATATCGCCTACTCAGAGGCGATCTCTGCTTGACATACAAAGCCATGTCTGACCCAGTGTTGCTAGACATGCATCTGAAAAAGTCTCAATCCCTCCACACCACATGCTCCAAAGACCTCAACCTTATCACCACAATACAGAGAACCTGCTGGAGGGACAGGTTCCTAGTCCAGAGACTTCCCATACTCTGGAATAAACTCCCCATTCAAGTCAAGAAGAGCACTTCACTAGCCTTCTTCAAGAAAAATCTTGATGAGTGGATGGATAACAGGAAATTCACCCTGGGGATCACTTCAACAGCCTTGCTTGATATGGGCACAAGGAACTAATGTCCGGCAACAGGATGATTGGGAATATTCTTGGGCTAGGCTTGTATTGGCTGCAGGGCCATTAGCCCAGTATTCACCTATGAACCTATCTGTAGCTGACAATAGGCATGGTGTCCTCATCATGTGCTGAGTCATGGGCATGTTGCCATCATCTGCAGCTGAGTCATGGGCCTAGTGCCATCATCTGTATTAGAGTATGTGCATGATGCCATAATATGTTGCTGAGCATGGGCATGCTGCCCTCAACTGTACCTGAGAAATGGACATAGTGCCATCATCTGTAGCTGAGCATGGGCATGGTGCCCTCATCTGTAGCTCAGCATGAGCATGGTGCCATCATCTACAGCTGAGTCATTGGCATGTTGCCATTATCTGTAGCTGAGTATGGGCATGGTGCCATCATCTGTAGACGAGTCATGGGCATAGTGTCATCTGTTGCTCGGTCAGGGGCATGGCACAATTATCTGTAACTGAGTAACTGGCATGATTTCATGATCTGTAGCTGAGCATGGGCATGGTGGCATTACCTGTAGCTTAATAATGGGCATGGTGTCTTTATCTGTATCTGAAGAATGGGTATGTGGCCATCATGTGTAGCTGAGTGATGGATGGGTTGCCATCTGTAGCTGAGTCATGGATATGGTGCCATCATCTGTTGCTGGGCATGGGCATGGACCTATCATCTGTTCATGAGTGATGGGCATTGTGCTATCATCTGTAGCTGAGCCTAGGCATGGTGCCATCATCTGTAGCTGAGTCAGGGCATGGTGATATCATCTGTAGCTGTCACAGGCATGGTGCCATCATCTGCAGCTGAGCATGAGCATGGAGCCATCACCTGCAGCTGAGCATAGGCATAGTGCCACCATTTGTAGCTGAGTCATGGGCATGAGACCATCTTTTGTAACCGAGCATGGACATGGTGCCATCATCTGTTGCTGAGTCATGGCTATGGTGCCATCATCTGTACTGAATATGGGGATGTTGCCATCATCTGTAGCTTAGTCATGGGCATGATGCCATCATCTGGAGATGAGCATGGGCATGTTGCCATCATTTATACCTGTTGCATGGGGATGCTGCCATCATCTGAAGCTGAGCATGGTGTTGTCATCTTTAACTGAGAATGGGCATGGTGCCATCAGCTGTTACTGAGTATAAACATGATGCCATGGAATGTAGCTGAGCATGGGCATGTTGCTCTCATCTGTAGTTGAGTCATTGGCATGGTGCCATCATCTGTACCTGAGCATGGGAATGATGCCATCATCTGTAGCTCAGTCAGGGTATGGTGCCTTCATGCATAGCCAAGTCATGGATATGAGGCCATCATCAGTAGCTGAGCATGGCATGTTGTCAACCTCTGTATTTGAGACACGGGCATGTTGCCATCACCTGTAGCTGAGTCAGGGGCATGTTGCTCTTACCTGTAGCTGAGCATGGGCATGGTGTTGTCATCTGTAGCTGAGCATGGATATGGTACCCTCATCTGTGGGTGCCATGGGCATGGTGCCATTACCTCTGACTTAGTCACAAACATGTTGCCATCATCTGTAGCTGAGTCACGGGCATGTTGCCATCATATGCAGCTGAGTCATTGGCCTGGAGTTGTCATCTGTAGCTGAGCTTGGACATGGTACCCTCATCTGTAGGTGTTGTGGGCATGATGCCATCATCTCTGGCTAAGTCACAGGCATGTTACCAACATCTGTAACTGGGTCATAGGCATGTTGCTGTCATCCGTAGCTGAATCATGGGTATGGTGTCATCACCTGCTGCTGAGCATGGGCATGGTGCCATCATCTGTAGCTGATTTGTGGTTATGGTGCTGTCATTTGTAGCTGAGTCATGGGCATGGTGACACTATCTGTAGCTGTCATTGGCATGGCCCCATATCCTGTAGCTGAGCATGGGCATGATGCCATCATCTGCAGCTGGAAATGGGCATGGTGCCATTATCTATAGCTGAATCATGGCTTTTGTGCCATCTTCTGTACCTGAGCATGAGCATGGTGTCATTTCTAGTTGAACTTAGGCATGTAACCATAATTTGTAGCTTAGTCATGTACAAGGTGCCGTCATCTGCAAATGAGCATGAGCATGGTGCCATATTTATGTGAGTTGTGGACATGGAGTCATTGGACACAGAGTCATGGGCATGGTGACATCATCTGTAACTGCACTATTGGTTTGGGGCTGTGATATGCAGCTGAGCATGGGCATGATGCCATCATCTGTAACTGAGTCATTGGCATGGTGCTATCATGCATAGTAGAGCATGGGCATGTGGTCATCATCTGTAGCTGAGCATGGACATGGTGCTGTCATCTGTAACTGAGTCACATGCATGGTGCCATCATCTGTAGCTGAGCATGGACATGGTGCCATCATCTGTTGCTGAATCATTGGCATGGTAACATCATCTATAACTGCACATGGGTAAGGTGACATCATCTGTAGCTGGGTCACTGACATGGTGCCATCATCTGCAGATGAGCAGACACATGTTGCCATCATCCATAGGGGATTCAATGGGAGGTTGCCATCATCAGTAACTGATCATGGTCATGGGGTCATTATCTGTAGCTGAATAACGGACATGTAGCCATCATCTCTAGTTGAACATTGGCATGGGGGTTATCATCCGTAGCTGTG
This sequence comes from Protopterus annectens, assembly GCF_019279795.1. Classification (NCBI taxonomy): domain Eukaryota; kingdom Metazoa; phylum Chordata; order Ceratodontiformes; family Protopteridae; genus Protopterus; species Protopterus annectens. The sequence continues at coordinate 1,234,428,165 of NC_056735.1, forward strand.
CCATGGATGTGTTGCCATCATCTGTTGCTGAGTTGTGGATATTTTGCCATTATCTGTTCCTGAGTCATGGGCATTATGCCATCATCTGTAGCTGAGCACAAGCATGGTGCCATCATCTGTAGCAGAGTCATCATAGTGTTGCCATCTTAAGCTAAGCATGGACATGTTACACTCATCTGTAGGTGTCATGGACATGGTGTCATCATCTGTGGCTTATTCACATGCATGTTGCCATCATGTATAACTGAGCATGGACAAGGTGTCATCTGTAGCTGGGTCATTGTCACAGTGCTGAAATCTATAGCTGGATATGGGCATGCTGCCATCATCTGTAGCTTAGTCATGGACATGGTGCCATCATCAGGAGCTGAGCATGGGCATGGTGCCATTATATGTAGGTGTGTCATTGGCATGCTGCCATTATCTGAAGCTGGGCATGGCCATGGTGCCATCATCTGTAGTTGAGCATGGAATGATGATATCCTCTGTAGTTGAGTCATGGGCATGGTGCCATCTTCTATAGCTGAGCATGGACATGTTACTATCTTCTGTAACTTAGTCTTGGGCATGGTACCATCATCTGTAGCTGAGGCTGGGAAAGGTGCCATCATCTGTAACTGAGTCATGGGCATGGTGTTGTCATCTTAAGCTGAGCATGGCAATGGTACCCTCATCTGTAGGTGTCATGGGCACGGTGCTATCATCTGCGACTTAGTAATGGGCATATTGCTATCATCTGAAGCTGAGTTATGGGCATGCTACCATCATCTGTAGCCGAGTGATGGGTATGGTGCCATCATCTATAGATAAGTTATGGATGTGTTGCCATCATCTGTAGCTGTCATGTGTATGATGCCTTCACCTGTTGCTAGCATAGGCATGGTGCCATCATCTGTTCATGAGTCATGGGCATTGTGCCATCTACTGTAGCTGATCACAGACATTATTCCATCATCTTTAGCTGTCACTGGCATGGTGCCATCATTTGCAGATGATTCATGGGCATGTTGCTATCATCTGTAGCTGAGCATGGGCATGGTGCCTTCATGTGCAGTTGAGCATGGGCACGGTGCTGTCATCTGTAGCTGAGTTATGGGTATGGTGCCATCATCTGTTGCTGGGCATGGGCATGGACCCATCATCTGTTCATGAGTGATGGGCATTGTGCTATCATCTGTAGCTGAGCACAGGCATGGTACCATCATCTGCAGCTGAGTCAGGGCATGGTGATATAATCTGTAGCTGTCACAGGCATGGTGCCATCGTCTGTAGCTGAGCATGAGCATGGAGCCATCACCTGCAGCTGAGCATAGGCATGGTGTCATCATCTGTAGCTGAGTCATGGGCATGAGACCATCTTTTGTAACTGAGCATGGACATGGTGCCATCATCTGTTGCTGAGTCATGGCTATGGTGCCATCATCTGTACTGAAGATTGGGATGTTACCATCATCTGTAGCTTAGTCATGGGCATGGTGCCATCATCTGGAGATGAGCATGGGCATGTTGCCATCATTTATAACTGCTGCATGGGCATGCTGCCATCATTTGAAGCTGAGCATGAGTATGGTGTTATCATCTTTAACTGAGAATGGGCATGGTGCCATCAGTTGTTACTGAGTATAGACATGAAACCATGAGCACAGACATTATTCCATCATCTTTAGCTGTCATAGGCATGGTGCCATCATCTGCAGCTGATTCATGGGCATGTTACCATCATCTGTGGCTGAGCATGGGTATTGTGCTATTGTCTGTAGCTGAATAATAGGCATGTGGCCATCATCTGTAGCTGAGCATTGGCATGGTGCCATAACCTGTAGATAAGTCATGGGTGTGCTGCCATCTGTCCCTGTCATGTGTATGATGCCATTATCTGTTTCTGAGCATGGGCATGGTGCCAACATCTCTTCGTGAGTCATGGGCATTGTGCCATTATCTGTAGCTGAGCACACCTATTGTTCTGTCATTTTTAGCTGTCTTTAGCATGTTACCATCATCTTCAACTGAGCATGGGTATGGCACCCTCATCTGTAGCTGAGTCATGGGAATGTTGCCATCATCTGGAGCTGTCATAAGCATAGTGCTGTCACCTGTGACTTAGTATAGACATCATGCCATCATCTGTAGTTGAGTCATTGGCATGGTGGTGTCATCTGCAGCTGAGCTTGGGTATGGTGCCATCATCTGTAGCTGAGTGATGCACATGTTGCCATCGTCTGTAACTGAGCATGGGCACGATGTTATCATATGTAGCTGAGTCATGGGCATGGTTCCATCATGTGTAGCTGAGTCATGAATATGGGGCCATCATCTGTAGCTGAGCACAGGCATGGTGCAGTCATCTGTAGCTGAGTCATGGGAATGTTGCCATCATCTGCAGCTGTCATGGGCATAGTGCTGTCACCTGTGACTTAGTATAGACATCATGCCATCATCTGTAGTTGAGTCATTGGCATGGTGCCATCATCTGTAGCTGAGGGATGCACATGGTGTTGTCATCTGTAGCTGAGCTTAGATATGGTACCCTCACCTGTAGGTATCATGGGCATGGTGCCATCATCTCTGGTCAAGTCATGGGCATGTTGCCATCACCTGTAGCTGAAACATGGGCATGTTGCATCATCTGTAGCTGAATCATGGGTATGGTGTCACCACCTGTTGCTCAGCATGAACATGTTACTATCATCTGTTCCTTAGTCTTGGACATTGTGCCATGATATGTAGCTGATTCATCACCATGGTGCTGTCATCAGTAACTGAGTCATGGGCATGGTGACATCATCTGCAGCTGTCATTGGCTTGGTGCTATAATCTGTAGCTGAGCATTGGCATGGTGTTATCATTTGTAGCTGAGTCATGGGCATGGTGCCATCATCTGCATCTCAGAATGGGCATGCTGCAATCATCTATAGCTGAGTCATTGGCATGGTGCCATCTTCTGTAACTGAATATGGGTATGGTGTCATCTGTATCTGAGCTTGGGCATGTTGCTATCATTTGTAGCTTATGGGCAAGGTGCCATAATGTAGATATTGGGGACCTACAGACACTGGATCCTACCCAGTTCGGCTTTGTTAAGGGCAGATCCTGCCTCTTAAACCTGGTTGATTTCTTTGAAACAGTCACCAAGGCCATTGACGAGGGGAAGGTGGTCTACACAGCCTACCTGGACCTCGCAAAAGCCTTCGATACAATACCCCACTCGGGCATTATAGATAAGCTCACCAGCTTAAATATAAACCCCTATGTCACTAGATGGATTGCAAACTGGCTCAAGGACAGAACCCATGTGGTTAGAATAGCTGGAGCTATGTCAGACTCCAAACCAGTTACAAGTGGTGTCCCACAAGGCTCAGTCCTGGGACCTCTTGTTGTATATATTTCTCGGAGGTACAGGCCAACATGGAAGGACTGTGGCTGACCAAGTTCGCAGATGACTGCAAACTGGGCACCATAATTGACTCTCTAGCCGACACAAGCATCCTCCAAAAGGGCCTCATAGAAACAGACAACTGGTGCCAGAGCCATGGCCTCAAGCTAAATGCCAAAAAGTGTATAGTCATCCCTTTGGCAAAAACAGTGCCCACAAATTACCACACAGGTGGTAATCCATTAAGTACAGAAGAAGTAATTAGGGGACCTGGGGACCCAAGTTGATAGCAATCTCTCATTTGACAACCACGTGGCCAAAGTGGTTAGAAAAACATTTTATATAGCCCACCTAATCATGAAGGATTCACATCTAGATCTGGGAGGTCATCATGCCTCTTTACTCATCCCTCATCAGGCCCATAATTGAGTACAATGCCCTTTGGCATGTACCTTACCAGACACCTGCAGCAACTGGAAAGACCCCAAAAGTACCTCACCAAGAGGATCAAAGGGCTCAAACAGTTGCCATATGCTGCCCGGTTAAAGAAACTCCAGCTCTACTCAGTGGCATACCGCCTGTTCAAAGGCGATCTGTGCCTGACGTATAAAGCCATGTCCAACCCGGAATGAATGGACATGCTGCACCTCAGAAAATCCAAATCCCATCGAGCTAATGGCTTGAGAGACTTGAACCTCAGCACTGAAATAAATAGGACATGCTGGAGGGACAGATTCATAACCCAGAGGCTCCCTTCACTCTGGAATAAAATCCCAGTCCAGGTTAGACAGAGTCCCTCATTGACTCTCTTCAAGAGGAATCTTGATGAGTGGATGGGAGATCGAGGTTTACTGGTATCACTTCTGTGTCACTGTTAGACAGAGGCACAGTATACTAACCTCGAAAAAGGGCATAGCAAAATAAATTTAAAATGGGTGGTGAAAGCCAAACACATTCTGGCTAGGCTTATAAATGCCCTAGGGCAGATAGCCTAGTATGAACCTATGAACCTATGAGCATGGGTATGGTGTCATCATCAGTATGAGAGTCATGGACATGGAGTCATTGGTCGCTGAGTCATAGACATTATGACATCATCTGTAACTGTGTTATTGGTGTGGTACTATGATATGCAGCTGAGAATGGGCATGGTGCCATCCTCTGTAACTGAATCATTGGCATGGTACCGTCATGTGTAGTTGAACATAGATATGGTGCCATCATCTGTAGTTGAACATGGTCATGGTGCTTTCATCTCTAGCCGAGTCACAGGCATGGTGCTATCATCTGTAGCTGAGCATGGGCATGGTGCCATCATCTGTACCTGAGTCATTGGCATGGTGTCATCATCTATAACTGAGCATAGGTAAAGTGCCATCATCTGTAGCTGGGTCACTGGCATGGTGCCATCATCTAAGCTGAGGATATGCATGTTGCCATCATCCATAGGGGAGTCAATGGCAGGTTGCCATCATCTATAGCTGAGGTAGGGCATTGTGCTATCATCTGTAGCTGAGCCATGGATGCATTGCCATCATCTGTGGCTGAGTTGTGGGTATGGTGCCATCATCTGTTGCTGAGCATGTTCATGGTGCCGTCATCAGTTCCTGAGTCATGGATATTATGCCATCATCTCTAGCTGAGCACAGGCATAGTGCCATAATCTGTAACTGAGGGGTGATGATGTTCCATCTTAAGCTGACCATGGACATCTTACACTCATCTGTAGGTGTTGTGGATATCGTTTCATCATCTGTGGCTTAGTCATGGGCATGTTGCCATCATGTATAACTGGGCATGGGTAAGGTGCCATCATCTGTATCTGGGTCATTGTCATAGTGCCATCATCTGTAGATGAATATGGGAATGTTGCCATCATCTGTCACTTAGTCATGAGCATAGTGCCATTATCAGGGGCTGAGCATGGCATGGTGATACCCTCTGCAGTTGAGTCATGGGATCTGTACCATCATTTATATCTGAGCATGGACATGTTGTCATCATCTGTAGCTTATTCTTGCCCATGGTACCATTTTCTGTAGCTGAGGCTGGGGAAGGTCCCATCATCTATAGCTGAGTCATGGGCATGGTGTTATCTTCTTTAGCTGAGCATGGACATGGTACCTTCATATGTAGCTGTCACGGGCATGGTGCTATTATCTGTGGCTTAGTAATGGGCATACTGCCATCATCTGTAGCTGAGTCATGGGTATAGTGCCATCATCTGTTCCTGAGTCATGGGTATTGTACCATCATCTTTAGCTGAGCATGGGCATGGTGCCATCATCTGTAGCTGAGTCGTGGACATGATGACATCAACTGTAGCTGTCATTGGCATGGAGCCATCACCTGCAGCTGAGCATGGGTATCATTCTATGATCTGTAACTGAGTCATTCATATGGTGCCATCATCTGTAGCTGAGAATGGGAATGTTGCCATCATCTGTAGCTGAGTCATGGGCATAGTGCCATCTTCTGTAACTGGGCATGGGTATGGTGTCATTATCTGCAGCAGAGCATGACCACAGTACCATCACCTGTAACTGAAAATTGTCATGGTGGCATTGTCTGTAGCTGAACATAGGCATAGTGCCACCATCTCTAGTTGAGTAATGGACATGGTGCCATCCTCTGTAGCTAAGCCATGGGCATTGTGTCATCATTTATGGATAAGAATGAGCATGGTACCATCATCTGTAACTGAGAATAGGCATGGTGCCATCATCCCTACTTGAGCTATGAGCATATTGCCATCATCTGTAAGTGTGCACGTACATGGTGTCACCATCTGCAGCTGAGCATGGACATTGAGCCATCATCAGTAGCTAAGTCATGGCATGTTGTCATCATCTGTAGCTGAGTCATGGGCAAGGTGCCACCCTCTGTAACTGAGTCATGGGCTTGATGACATAATCTGTAACTGAATCATAAGCATGCTGCCATGATCTGATGCTGATCATGGGCATGGTGACATCTGTTGCTGAGTCATGATCTTGGTGCTATCTTCTGTAGCTGAGTCATGGGCATTATCATACATAGCTGAGCATGGGCATGGTGCCAGCATCTCTAGCTGCATCATTTGCATGGGGATATCCTCTGTAACTGAGTCATGGGTATGGTGCCATCATCTCTAGCTGAGAATGGGCATGGTGCCATCATCTGCAGCTGAACATGGGCATGGTGCCATCATCTGTAACTGAATCATAAGCATAGTGCCATGTTCTAATGCTGACCATGGGCATGGTGTCATCTCTTGCTGAGTCATGAACATGGTGCCATCTTCTGTAGCTGAGTCATGGGCATTGTCATCATATGTAGCTGAGCATGAGCATGGAGCCATTATCTGTAGTTGAATAGGCATTGTGCCATCATCTGTAGCCGATTGATGGGCATATTGCCATCATCAGGAACTGAGCATGGGTATAGTGCCATCAGCCATGGTTGAGTCATGGGCATAGTGCCATTATCTGTAACTGAGCATGGACATGGTGCCATCTGTAGCTGAGTCATGGGCATGGTCCCATCCTCTGTAACTGAGTCATGGGCTTGGTTCAGTCATCTGTAGCTGAGTTATGGGAATTGTGCCATCATCTGTAACTGAGTATGGGCATTGTGCTCTCCACTGTAGGTCAGTCATAGTCATGGTGCCATCATCTGTAACTGAGTATGGGCATTGTGCCCTCCTGTGTCGTTGATTCATAGTCATGTTGCCATCATCTGTAGCTGAGTCATGGACATGCTGCCATCATCTGTACCTTAGCATGGGCATGTTGCCTCATCTGTAGCTGAGTCATGAGCATGGTGCCATCCTCTGTAACTGAGCCAAGGGCATGGTGCATTGATCTGTAGCTGAGCATGGGAATGACACCAACATCTGTAACAGAATCATAGGCATAGTGCCATGATCTGTAGCTGAGCATGGATATGTTGCCATCATCTGCAGATGAGCATGGTCATCATGCTATGATCTGTAGCTGAGTCATGCGCATGGTGCCAACATCTGTAGCTGAGAATGGGAATGGTGCCATCATCTGTAGCTGGGTCATGGGCATGGTCCCATCATCTGTGGCTGAGAATCGGCATGGTACCATCATCTGTAGCTGAGTAAAGGGTATGGTGCCATCTTCTGTAATTGAACATGGGCATGGTGTCATCTGCAGCAGAGCATGACCACAGTGCCATCATCTGTAGCTGACCATTGCTATAGTGCCATTGTCTGTAGCAGAACATGGGCATGGTGCCACAATTTGTAGCTATGCCATGGGGAATGTGTCATCATCTGTGGATGAGAATGAACATGTTGCCATCATCTGTAGCTGAGAATGGGCATGGTGCCATCATCTCTAGTTGAGCCATGAGCATAATGCCATCATCTGTAGCTGAGTCATGGGCATGGTGCCACCCTCTGTAACTGAGTCATGGGCTTGATGCTATAATCTGTAACTGAATCATAAGCATGCTGCCATGATCTGATGCTGATCATGGGCATGGTGACATCTGTTGCTGAGTCATGAGCATGGTGCTATCTTCTGTAGCTGAGTCATGGGTATTATCATACATAGCTGAGCATGGGCATGGTGCCATCATCTCTAGCTGCGTCATTTGCATGGGGATATCCTCTGTAACTGAGTCATGGGTATGGTGCCATCATCTCTAGCTGCGTCATTTGCATGGGGATATCCTCTGTAACTGAGTCATGGGTATGGTGCCATCATCTCTAGCTGAGAATGGGCATGGTGCCATCATCTGCAGCTGAACATGGGCATGGTGCCATCATCTGTAACTGAATCATAGGCATTGTGCCATGTTCTAATGCTGACCATGGGCATGGTGTCATCTCTTGCTGAGTCATGAACATGGTGCCATCTTCTGTAGCTGAGTCATGGGCATTGTCATCATATGTAGCTGAGCATGAGCATGGTGCCATAATCTGTAGCTGAGTGGGCATTGTGCCATCATCTGTAGCCGATTGATTGGTATATTGCCATCATCAGGAACTGAGCATGGGTATAGTGCCATCAGTCATAGTTGAGTCATGGGCTTAGTGCCATTATCTGTAACTGAGTATGGACATGGTGCCATCTGTAGCTGAGTCATGGGCATGGTCCCATCCTCTGTAACTGAGTCATTGGCATGGTTCAGTCATCTGTAGCTGAGTTATGGGAATGGTGCCATCATCTGTAATTGAGTATGGGCATTGTGCTCTCCACTGTAGGTCAGTCATAGTCATGGTGCCATCATCTGTAGCTGAGTCATGGACATGGTGCCATCATCTGTAACTGGGTATGGGCATTGTGCCCTCCTGTGTAGCTGATTCATAGTCATGTTGCCATCATCTGTAGCTGAGTCATGGACATGCTGCCATCATCTGCACCTTAGCATGGGCATGTTGTCTCATCTGTAACTGAGCCAAGGGCATGGTGCACTGATCTGTAGCTGAGCATGGGAATGACACCATCATCTGTAACAGAATCATAGGCATAGTGCCATGATCTGTAGCTGAGCATGGATATGTTGCCATCATCTGCAGATGAGCATGGTCATCATGCTATGATCTGTAGCTGAGTCATGTGCATGGTGCCAACATCTGTAGCTGAGAATGGGAATGGTGCCATCATCTGTAGCTGGGTCATGGGCATGGTCCCATCATCTGTGGCTGAGAATTGGCATGGTGCCATCATCTGTAGCTGAGTAAAGGGTATGGTGACATCTTCTGTAACTGAACATGGGCATGGTGTCATCTGCAGCAGAGCATGACCACAGTGCCATCATCTGTAGCTGACCATTGTCATGGTGCCATGGTCTGTAGCAGAACATGGGCATGGTGCCACAATTTGTAGCTATGCCATGGGGAATATGTCATAATCTGTGGATGAGAATGAACATGGTGCCATCATCTGTAGCTGAGAATGGGCATGGTGACATCATCTCTAGTTGAGTCATGAGCATAATGCCATCATCTGTAACTGAGCATGGGCATGGTGCAATCATCTGCAGCTGAGCATGGGCAGTGTGCCATCATTAGTAGCTGAGTCATGGCAAGGTGCCATCATCTTTAGCTGAGTCATGTGCATGGTGCCATCCTCTGTAACTGAGTCATGGTATTGTTGCCATGATCTGTAGCTTATCATGGGCATGGTGCCATCATCTGTATCTGAATCATAGCCATGGTGCCATGATCTGATGCTGAGCATGGGCATGGTGTCATCATCTGTTGTTGAGTCATGAGCATGGTGCCATCTTCTGTAGCTGAGTCATGGACATTGTCTTCATATGTAGCTGAGCATGAGCATGGTGTTATCATCTGTAGATGAATGGGCATTGTGCCATCATCTGTAGCTGATTGATGGGTATATTACCATCATCAGGAACTGAGCATGGGTATAGTGCCATCAGCCATGGTTGAGTCATGGGCATAGTGCCATTATCTGTAACTGAGCATGGACATGGTGCCATCTGTAGCTGAGTCATGGGCATGGTCCCATCCTCTGTAACTGAGTCATTGGCATGGTTCAGTCATCTGTAGCTGAGTTATGGGAATGGTGCCATCATCTGTAATTGAGTATGGGCATTGTGCTCTCCACTGTAGGTCAGTCATAGTCATGGTGCCATCATCTGTAGCTGAGTCATGGACATGGTGCCATCATCTGTAACTGGGTATGGGCATTGTGTCCTCCTGTGTAGCTGATTCATAATCATGTTGCCATCATCTGTAGCTGAGTCATGGACATGCTTCCACCATCTGTACCTTAGCATGGGCATGTTGTCTCATCTGTAGCTGAGTCATGAGCATGGTGCCATCCTCTGTAACTGAGCCAAGGGCATGGTGCACTGATCTGTAGCTGAGCATGGGAATGACACCATCATCTGTAATAGAATCATAGGCATAGTGCCATGATCTGTAGCTGAGCATGGATATGTTGCCATCATCTGCAGATGAGCATGGTCATCAAGCTATGATCTGTAGCTGAGTCATGCACATGGTGCCAACATCTGTAGCTGAGAATGGGAATGGTGCCATCATCTGTAGCTGGGTCATGGGCATGGTCCCATCATCTGTGGCTGAGAATCGGCATGGTGCCATCATCTGTAGCTGAGTAAAGGGTATGGTGCCATCTTCTGTAACTGAACATGGGCATGGTGTCATCTGCAGCAGAGCATGACCACAGTGCCATCATCTGTAGCTGACCATTGTCATGGTGCCATGGTCTGTAGCAGAACATGGGCATGGTGCCACAATTTGTAGCTATGCCATGGGGAATATGTCATAATCTGTGGATGAGAATGAACATGGTGCCATCATCTGTAGCTGAGAATGGGCATGGTGCCATCATCTCTAGTTGAGTCATGAGCATAATGACATCATCTGTAACTGAGCATAGGCATGGTGCAATCAACTGCAGCTGAGCATGGGCAGTGTGCCATCATCAGTAGCTGAGTCATGGCAAGGTGCCATCATTTGTAGCTGAGTCATGTGCATGGTGACATCCTCTGTAACTGAGTCATGGTATTGTTGCCATGATCTGTAGCTTATCATGGGCATGGTGCCATCATCTGTATCTGAATCATAGCCATGGTGCCATGATCTGATGCTGAGCATGGGCATGATGTCATCATCTGTTGTTGAGTCATGAGCATGGTGCCATCTTCTGTAGCTGAGTCATGGACATTGTCTTCATATGTAGCTGAGCATGAGCATGGTGTCATCATCTGTAGATGAGTGGGCATGGTGCCATCATCTGTAGCTGAGTAATGGGCATATTGCCATTATCAGGAACTGAGCATGGGTATCATGCCATCATCCATGGTGGAGTCATGGACATGGTGCCATTTTCTGCACTTCAGCATGGGCATGCTGCATCATCTTTAGCTCAGTCATGAGCACAGTGCCATCCTCTGTAACTGAGTCAAGGGCATGGTGCCATCATCTGTAACTGAATAATAGGCATGGTGCCATGATCTGTAGCTGAGGATTGGCTTGGTGCCCTCATCTTTTGTTGTGTTATTGACATGGTGCCTTCCTCTGTAGCTGAGTGATGGCCATTATGTCATCATCTGCAGCTGAGCATGAGCATGGTGCCATCATCTGTAGCTGAGAATATGCAAGGTGCCATAATCTCTAGTTGAGTGATGGGAATATTGCCATCATCTGTAACTGAGCATGGACATGGTGCCATCATTCATAACTGAGTTATGGACATTGTGCCACTACTTGTACCTGAGCATGGGCACAATGCCATCATCTGTAGCTGAGTGAAGGGCATGGTGCCATCCTCTGTGAATGAGTCATGTGTATGGTGCAGTCATCTGTAGCTGAGTCATGGGCATTGCGTCATCATCAGTAGCTGAGTCACGGCAAGGTGCCATGATCTGTAGCTGAGACATTGGCATGGTCCCATCCTCTGTAGCTGTCATGGGCATGGTGTCATGATCTGTAGTTGAGCATGGGAATGGTGCCATCATCTTTAACTGAATCATAGGCATAGTGCCATGATCTGATGCTGAACATGGTAATTGTGTCATCTGTTGCTGAGTCATGAGCATGGTGCCATCTCTTGTAGCTGATTCAAGGGCATTGTCATGATATGTAGCTGAGCATGCGCATGGTGCCATCCTCTGTAACTGAGTCAAGGGCATGGTGCCATGATCTGTAGCTTCGCATGGGCACGGGACCATCATCTGTAACTGAATCATAGGCATGGTGCCATAATCTGTAGCTGAGCATGGGCATGGTGCCATCATTTGCAGCTGGGCATGGGTATTGTGCTGTAATCTGTAGCTGAATCATGCACATGGTGCCATCATCTGTAGCTGAGAATGAGAATGGTGCCATCATCTGTAGCTGTGTCATGGGCATGGTGCCATCACCTGTGGCTGAAAATGGGCATGGTGTCATTATCTGCAGCAGAGCATGACCACTGGGTCATGTGTAACTGACCATTGCCATGGTGCCCTTGTTTGTAGCTGGAAAATATGCATGGTGCCACCATCTGTAGTTGAGAAATGGCAATGATGTCATCCTCTGTAGCTAAGCCATGGGCATTGTGTCATTATCTGTGGATGAGAATGAGCATTATGCCATCATCTGTAACTGAGCATGGTCATGGTGCCATCATCTGCAGCTGAGCATGAAGTTTTGTACCATCATCAGTAGCTGAGTCATGGCAAGGTGTCATAATCTCTAGCTGAGTTATGGTCATGGTGTCATCCTCTGTAACTGAGTTATGGGCTTGGTGCCTTGATCTGTAGCTGAGCATGGACATGGTACCATCATCTGTATCTGAATCATAGGCATGGTGCCATGATCTGATCCTAAACATGGGCATGGTGTCATCATATGCAGCTGAGCATGAGCATGGTGTCCTCATCTGTAGCTGAGTGAGCATGGTGCCATCATCTCTAGGTGGGTGACGAGCATATTGCTGTCATCAGGAACTGAGCATGGGTATCACGCCATCATCCATCCTTGAGTCATGGACATGGTGCCTTCATCTGTACCTTAGCATGGGCATGCTGCATCATCTATAGCTGAGTCATGGGCATGGTGCCATCCTCTGTAACTGAATAATAGGCATGGTGCCATAATCTGTAGCTGAGCATGGCATGGTGCCATCGTCTATTCTGAGTCATGGGCATGGTGCCTTCCTCTATAGCAGAGTGATGAGCATTATGTTATCATGTGTAGCTGAGCATGAGCATGGTGCCATCATCTGTAGCTGGGGATGGCCAAGGTGCTATCATCTCTAATTGAGTGATATGAATATTGCCATCATAGACATGTTCACAAAGTGAGAACCAAAACAATTACCAAATGTGTGTTTGAAACTCAAAAATGTGTAAAATGTGTTGAACGGGTATTCACACATATGTAAAGATCCATGGAATTTTCTAAGTAAGCTATCACAATTGAGCTACGATGATGAATATGTTTTTTGTACCATTGATGTTGTCAACTTGTTTAATGTCATCCCTCATGACACTGGACTTGAATAGTTCCATGATTTCTTAGTTCAGCTGGGAGTATTTTCCAATAATGAAATACATTTTTGGACTTGTTTATGGAATTGGTCTTGAAAAATAACTTTGTCTTCATACATGGGCACTACTTCCTTTAAAGAAAGGTGTGGCAATGGGGGCAGCATGTGCCCCCATCTTTGCTAACATCATAATGCTTCAATAGGAGAGGAAATTTGTATTAAACAACTTTGGGACTACCCCTCCTTGGGCATTTTACATGCATTTCCTTGATTATATTATTTTGTGGAGGGATTCTGAGTTTAACCTACAACTATTTATTGAATTTTTGAACCACACTACTGATTTCTTTACCTTGACCTTTACATACAGTAAAACCAATATTTCATATTTGGATGTTAAGTTATCCAAGGATGCTAAGTTTTTTTTCAGTAGCATTTATAGAATACCTACATACTGCAATTGTTTTCTACACTATGACAGCTGCCATCCCTTATACCAGAAAAAGGGAATTGTTAAGGCTCAATTTGTTCGTTTAACTAGGATGACTACTGAGAATGAATCTTTTTTGGTGGAAGCCAAGATTCTTACTGATATGTTTCTCAACAAAGGCTACCCTAAAGAGCTGGTTGAGGCAGCATTTTCTGAAATTAAACAGAAAACGGTTACTGTTTTTTACAGACCTTTGCTTTGTGCTGTCAGTGATAACTGCTCTACAACAGTTACACCTGAAATTGTTGGTACACTTGTTAAGGCCGACTATTCTTTGTCATTTATCACAAAATATACTCGTGAGTGTAGGTATATTCATCAGATTTTAAATACATATTGGCAGATGCTAACTTGTTTCAATGAATTCAAGGATGTATTTCAAAGTGGTATAAAAATGGTGTACAGGAAAAATGAGTTTCAAAGAGATTTTAGAACTTTCTGATAACTGTGAATGTGAAGTTGTTCTCTCTCACCTTCATTCTCACTGATGGGTTCAGAGCTGATCCTCGGCTCCCACTCAGCCAAATGCAAAAGCTCAAGGTCTTCAACCAGCTCGTGGCCTACTCCATATCCCATGATGCACTGGTGCTTCCCTCAGATCTTGTTTGCTGCTGCAACAGATCGGGAGTTCTTTGACAGCTCTGGCCAGTATAAGTTTGATATTTTATAAAAAAAATGATAGTTTAGCTTAGTAATTGGTTTCTAGTAGTTGGATAATTTTTCTTCCTCACATTACTTAGTTACTTAGCTTTAAAACTTAGTGTGTGTGTGTGTGTCTTTTGCTAGTTGTTAGTGGCTGTTTTTTTCTAGGCCATTTTTTTCTATAACTCGTTTAAGTTAGAGGGTTGTTTAAATTGTAAATTGCCCGTACCCTAGAGTGTGTTATGCTTAAGGCCAGGTTTTTAGGACAGTAGTTAGTTTCATACTGTGTGTGTTGTAGTTATAATATTGTAGAAGTTAGAGCCCTGTTTTTTTTTTTTATTAGGGCTATCTTAGATATATATTACTGTGTGTTTCCTTTATAGTTAGGCATATAGTGTGTACTTGCCTTTGTTTAACAGTTGCATTGTGATCCAGTTACAGTTGCTAATTGAAAGTTTCTGCCATGTCTCAGCAAGAGAAAGCTAAATTGGGATTTAAAAAGTGTCCTAAATGTGGACAAAAAATGTCGATAACAGATGGTCACATAGAATGTGTTTATTGTTTAGGTGAGGTCCACCTACAGGAGAACTGTGCCATCTGTCATTCCTTTAGCTATCATGTTCTTCAAGAACATAGGAGCAAGCTAATAGTTAGGGGATTATTGAAGTTCTCTTTCCAGGAATCTTTATATAAGGACAAACCAGACAAGCCTTTAAAATCCTCCAAGACTTTGTCTTTCAAATCGTCTTCTGGGTCGGAGCCGAAAAAGGGTTCATCGACCTCTAAACTGAATCAGACTGACACCTCAGCTCCATTGCTTTTGGAACCATAGGTTGTTGTTGTTGTTCGTAGGAGTTGGTCCCCAGTATTGGACCCAGTATCTCCTACTTTAAAGTCTCCAATCCTTCAATCAGTGGCTTCTTCTATAGCTTCTTCCCGGTCCTCACGACTATCTGATAAGGATGTGGATCAAGTGATGCAGAGGCTTCTCCAAACACTGGCACTAGCAAAGGTTTTGTCAGTGCTGACCCCTGAGGCTTCAGAACTGACTAGGACCCAGCCCATGACTACTGTTTCTCTTCCAAATTGACCCAAGGTTTCAGAGCTGGAGTGTACAGAGCTGATAATTGTGGAACCGTCGGAGCTGACAGCTCTCCCGGGCCTGTCGGTTCGAACTACTCTGACTTCTTTGGTGCTGACCTTAGAGTCTAGGAGCCAACACTCACTGGTTGGGTCCAGAGAGGATAGTCATACCGATCTGTCGGTTTTGACTTTGCCTCTTGGAGCCTCGGCTTGGGTGAGTTCCCTACCTCAGGCTCGGAGCCCATCACTTCAGTGCCACAGAGACTGCCTGTTTCTATGGATCCAGAGGTCTCTTCAGATTGGAGCCAGGGGGCCTTTGATGCCATGAGGAGAGCATTGTCCCCTCGGGCATCCACATCATCAGTACCAGCAACCTCCTCCCATAAAGTGTCTGTGTCTGCCTCTGCTTCACTGATCACACAAAAGCGTAGAAACCCAGAGCCTCAAGTCAGCCCATTGGGTGAGCCCCGCTCTTCTGGGACCTTCCCAGAAGCTCCTACTGAGGAGGTTTCCAGGAAGAGGCTGTTCTAGATGAATCATCTGGACTCCCCACAGGAGGCCATCACATTGGATACTGACATAAATGAGTCAGAAGGGTCCCCAAGGTCCCCCTCTGAAGATATCTCCTTTGGTGATATCTTGGAAATATTGAAACAGAGAAGTGGCTGGAAGCCCATTAACCCTACTGATGATGAGTCAGTACTCCTGAAGGCTTTCAGGTCTCAGCCCTCCACCTCTTGGGTGACTCTGCCTTTTGATGAACTGATATATCTTGTTTCTTGAAAGCATTGGGAATCCCCGGATACTATGGAACCTGTCCCTTGGATGCCTAACAAATTCATAACATGACCCCATGACAAGACTTTCCTTACCAAAGGAGTACCTGTTGATGCTATGGTGGTGATGGCAGCCACAATAAAGGAGTTGTTAGAGACCACTACATCTGTTCAACCTCCTAATATGGATTCTAGGATCATGGACAGATATGGAAAGTGCATGTTTAGTTCAGCTGCCTTTGCTCTTTAATCCCTGAACTATCTTACACATTTTACTAGACTACACAGAGTTCTCTTTAAGGAGTTGGGAGATACTCCACAGGGTGCAGTAGCTGTGGGATTCTCAGATAAGATAACTTCCCAGCTTGCTACCCTAAATTCCCTTATAAACTCTTCCATGCATCTGATTTTGTATGCAGCTGATAGAACGAGCAGGGCAGCAGGTACAGGAATTGCTCTTAGGAGACACTCCTGGATGCACTTATGTTCCTTTGTGGAGTTCTATAAGTCATCCTTTAACACCCCTCTTTAATGGTTCATTCTTCTTCAGACCGAAAGTGAAAGAAACAATTACCAGGTGTGAGCAAGTTGAAAAGACTTTGTCTGCTGTAGGAGTTCGTTTTTCCACCCCTACCAGACCTTATCCTAAAGGTCAAAAAAGCGGGAAGATGTGGTTCCATAAATCCCAAAGGAGCTTTCTTTGACACAAGTGATGAAACCCCCTCTAGAGGCAGAGGAGGGGATAATAATGGAAGACGCTCTCCATGTGGCAAAGGGGGCTGCAGAATCAGGGCGACAGAGGTCAGTTCTTTGGAAAACCCTATCAGCGCTCCTGAAAGGAGGCCCATCTGTCTACCTCTGGAGGAAGTCAGGGGATGCTTATCTTTGTACCAAGACACCTGGCTAAAAGTACACATCTCCCTATCCTTCCTTTCACTCAGTTACACAGCAATCTTTTCACTATTTCTAGCAAGTCAGGAGGAGAAGGTAACCACACACACCACAAACCCAGTCTCACATATGACATGCCTTGACAAGCCACGGCTGCTAGCAGGGGCTTGCTTGCGCTGTCACCCTGGGCTTTCGGATATTGTGACAAACCTACTCCCTAGAAACACAAGTGAAAAAAAAAAAGGGTAATGCTGCTCAATGCCAGAAGTCTAAACCTCAAGATGCACACCATCAAAGATACCACACCTCCAGGTTAGTGGCAACGCACAAAGCATCGGAGACTATCCAGGTGCACACCATGAGCAAAACTGCCTTACAGTTTGTATGCTACAGCAGACCACCCTCCACTAGGAACCCCCCACACAGCCGTCCTGGAGACACTGAGAGAGGATGAATGTTCTCCAAATACCATCATTTGCCCCAACACCCCTAGCCAAAGGTTCCTAGAATTCATAAACTCAAATGCAATGGAACAACTAGTCACCATTGAAGTGGTATCCTTCAAGGCCCTGGGCCCAGTGAAAACCACAACCCACACTGCTGGACTTTGCAAAATGCCTCTATGGGCACCTTCAAGAATGAATGGATCATGCAATCCCAAATAAAACCAAGACCCATTCCCAAAGGCAAAAAACTTTAACAGGAGGAGGAAGCTACTACATGACAGGGCCAACTTTGAGAGAAAAAGACAGAAAAACAAACAACAATCACAAGGCCTTTTAGCTATGTTAGAAAAACCTGGGAAACTCTCATAGATATGCTCAGAGTTAGTCCAAAATGACACAAAATACACTGAATGGTGTCCCTGCTGTGCTACATGAAACCCAAGAGGAACGAACTTGGTTGACTTTTTCACTGACTCTATTCAAGAGAAATCTCAACAAGTGGATGGAAGATAACAAAACACCATTGGGTACAAAGCATCATATCCAGAGGATATTCAATTCTCTTTGCCACCCCTCCACCCCTTGTGAGAAAATCCTGGGCATTCCACCCTGTCACAGGGAACAAGCAACCATAGAATTTGCAATGTTGCTAGAAAAAAGTCATCCAACCAGTCTCAGCAGACCAGAGAGGATCTGGAACTTACTCAAGGTTCTCTTTAGTTCCAAAGAAAACAGGGGACTGGAGACCCATTTTGGATCTCAGCAGATTTTACAAATCTGTCAAAAAAAACAAAGTTCCGGATGGTCACGCTACAGTCTATACTGCCCTTTCTAGGGAAAGACAATTGGATGTGCTCAATAGATCTACAAGATGTGTACTACCACATGAAAATGGCCAGACCATCCAGGGATCATCTGCACTTTCAGCTGGGAGCCAGTCATTATCAATTTCGAGCTCTGCCCTTTGGTCTCACTATAGCCCCCAGAGTGTTCACCAAATGCATGGCAGTAGTCACAGCTCACCTGAGACACTTAAGATTCCAGGTATTTCCATATCTAGATGACCAGCTCCTCACCACCACCACCACCAAGCATTGACTCTTACAAGCAAGGGATACAACCTTAAATCTTTGCAGTCAATTGGGCATTACCATAAACTCAGAAAAATCTGCCTTATCACAATCCAAATGTACCATTTTTATAGGAGCAGATCTTGAAACTGTCTCTATGACTGTAAAGCTTCCAACAGAAAGAGTTTGGGCCCTTTGACAACAAGTCCTGAACCTCATCTCAAAACAGAAAGCCCCAGCTTCAACAGTGCTCAAAATATTAGGGACAATGACGGCAGCAATCATTGCCATTCCTTTTGGTCGAATGCATATGTGTATACTGCAATGGCTCCTGTTCACACAATGATCCTTTCAAGAACTTCCAATGTCACACCCGATTATAATAGCGAATGCATGCAAGAAGGATCTTTACTGGAGGCTGACTTCTCCTCAAGTAACAATAGGATGCCTTTTTGTTCTACTCACTCCTGTTGCCACTGTGACTATGGACGCCTCTTTGATAGGATTGGTAGGGCATTTTCAGGGAAGGACAGCCCAAGGCACATGGGAAAAACATGCCACTCATCTGCATATCAATGTCCTAGAGATGAGAGCAGTACTTCTAATGTTGCAGTCCTTTCAACACTTTCTTCCTCTAGGGACTATTGCAATACAGATGGACAACATGTCGGTGGTTTGGTACATAAACAAAGAAGGAGGAACCAGATCCTACCCCCTATGTCAAGAGGCCCTGAAAGTATGGCAGTGGGCAACATACACCCAGCACTTTCTGATAGCAATGCACATTCAGGGGAGATCCAATGTGATAGCAGATAAATTGAGCAGAGCAATTTTATTGCCTCATGAGTGGAAGAAGTAGCGGAATGGGGCCAGCCTTGCTGCAACCTCTTTGCAACTCCCACCAACACCAAATTCAGCAACTACTTTGCCCTAATCCCCACTCTGGGGGATACTCCAGGGGACATGCTCATACACAATTGAGCACCAGGTCTCCTTTACGCTTTTCCCCCGTTCACTCTGATAACCAAATTTTTACAGAAAGCCAAGACTCTGAGAAGGACCATCATTCTAATAGCCCCTTATTGGCCTCATCAGATTTGGTTCCCCTTCCTGCAGCCTCATCTACTGGAAGAACCATGGATCCTGGACCCAGTTCCAGTCTTTTAATTCATTCATCAGGGGCTCTTAATTCCTACACTTCATACCCTCAGATTGACAGCTTGGCTGCTCCAATTCCAAGAATAGCCAGGTTCCAGAATCTTTCACCTGCAGCTCAGAACATCCTAACATCTTCTCATAAATCATCTACCAGGAAGTTAGACCATAACAAATGGAGATGATTTTCCATATGGGCATTCTAAAACAATGTTGGCCTGTATTTGGCCTCAATTGCATCCATTCTAGAGTTTCTGACCAAGCTTTTTAATGAAGGGGCAGCCACAGCAGCCATTAGGGTTCAATTGGCAGCAATTTCTAATTTTCATATTGGCTATTAAGGGGCTTCTATCATGTCCCATAGACTTTCTAAAGCCTTTCTTAAAAGTACTGTCCATTTGAGACCACCTATTATATCTCCAGCTACACCATGGAACCCACATTTTGTTCTTTCTTGAATCATCTTACCCACTTTTAAATCAGCCTCATCTTGTGACCTGAAGTACTTATCATGGAAGACCATTTTTATAGTAGCTATTACTTCTGCTTGAAGGGTTTCAGAATTACATGCATTGTTCATTAAACCCTCATACTTGATTTTTCACAATGACAGAGTGTTGCTGAGGACAAATCCGTCATTTTTACCTAAGGTTTGTTTAGAGACAAACCTCAGCCAGGCTATAGACTTACCTGTTTTTTCCCAGAATATACTAATAAGATGGAATATATGCTACACAAACTTGACGTCCATAGGCAACTTCAATTCTATTTAGACAGGACTAAGGACATTAGAAAATCAGAACAGGTTTATTTTTCCTTTTCAGATTCAAAGGATACTCTTGTGGTAAAAACCACGTTGTCAAAATGGTTGTCAGATGGCATTTCCTTTACATATAGCTCTGTGCACATGCCATTAAATGATAAAGTAAAGGCCCACTCAACTAGAGCGGTTTCCACATCTTCAGCCTTTCTGGTTAAGCTGACCATAGATTCCATTTGTGCAGCAGCCACATGGTCCATATCTCATACCTTTATCACTCATTACAAATTGGATAGGGCCTCCAGGGACAGGGCTTCATTTGGTTCCATGGTTCTGAGGAATATACTTCCATGAGCCACCCAAGAAAGATAGTGCTTGGGACGCTAACCCATCAGTGAGAATGAAGGCGAGATAGAACAACTTCACATAAAGAAGTTATGTATTCACCATAACGTTCCATGTGAGTTGTTCATCTCACCTTCATTCTTACATCCCACCCACCAAGCCCTCTACCAAGAATTTCTTGAGGACCGGGAAGCTGAGGAAAATCTTGGTGATATTTAGTCCTTATCTACTGTATACTTGTGTCTTCTTTCTGGGGTATTTACCTATCAGTATAGTTGGCTGCAAACAAGATCTGAGGGAAGCACCAGTGCATCATGGGATAGTGGGATAGGGAGTAGGCCATGAGGTGGTTGAAGACCTCGAGGTTTTGCATTTGGCTGAGTTAGAGCCGAGGATCGGCTCTGAACCCATCAGTGAGAATGAAGGCGAGATGAACAATTCACATAGAACATTATGGTGAGTACATAACTTCTTTTTTTCCTGGTTTCTTCCAAAAAGAAGGGTACCCACAATTGTGGACATTGTAATTATTGCAAATATCTTATTGAACTTGATAAGATTTATGTGACTGGCATTTGTATTAGAACACAATTTCATTGCAACTGTAACACTGCTGGTATAGTTTACTTGGCTCTGTCAACAATGCAACTGTTTTTATGTCGGAAAGATGAAAAGAAAATTCAGAGAGCGTATTTATGAACATATTTTGGACATCAGTAAAAGTAACACCAACAATGCTCTGTCCAAACATGTTTCTGGTAACCCTAACCCTTAGTTTGGGTTTGTGGGCATTGACATTGTTATTAAAATGTCAGGGGTGGTCCTTGGAATGATTTGATTGAGTTGAAGGAACTCAGGTAGCAGATCAAACTTAATGCTTGTGTCTATCCTGGGTTAAAAGATTATGCCTCTGTTATTAGTGTGCTCAAACTTCGTTCTTATGTTTTATAATTTTTTTTATATGTGTGTGATTATTCTCCCTTTTATATACACAAAGACTCGATTTTTCTTATTGTTAAGAATTTAGTATGCTTGTTTTTAAAGGTGTGTGTTTTGAAGGTATTTACTATTTAACCAATTAATTGTGTTGACAGTCGTGTGAGTTTTTGGGTGGAGTATTTAAATGTGGAATGTACTTTGATTCATTTATTTCTGAAGAAGTCTGTGGATACATTCTGATGAAAGCGCTAAAACTTTTTCAATAAATTGGACTGGTTTGGTCTTCTGTGTACTGGCTTTGCTCCTTTGCTGATAATATTGCAATTATCTGTAACTGAGCATGGACATGGTGCCATCATCCATAGCTGAGTCATGGGTGGTGCCACCACTTATAGCTGAGCATGGGCACGATGCTATCATCTGTAGCTGAGTAAAGGGGATGGTGCTATCCTCTGTGAATAAGCCATGGGTATGGTGCAGTCATCAGTAGCTGAGTCATGGGCATGGTGCAACTGTCTGTAACTGAGTATGAGCATTGTGCCATGCTCTGCATCTGAGTCAATGGCATGGTGCCATGACCTGTAGCTGAGCAGGGGCATGGCACCATCATCTGTAACTAAATCATAGGCATGGCGCCATGATCTGTACCTGAGCATGGGCATGATGCCATCATCTGCAGTTGGGCATGGGCATCATGCTATAATCTGTAACTGAGTCATGTGCATGGTGCCATCATCTGTAGCTGAGAATGGGAATGGTGCCATCATCTGTAGCTGAGTCTTGGGCATTGTGCCATTATCTGTGGCTGAGAATGGGCATGATGCCATCATCTGTAGATGAGTAAAGTGCATCTAGCCATCTTCTGTAACTGAGCATGGGCATGGTGTCAATATCTGTTGCTGGGCATGGGCATGGTGCCTTCATCTGTATCTCAGTCATGGACATGGTGCTATCATATGAGGCTGAAAATGGGCATGAAGAGGTCATCTGTACCCAAGTCATCAGCATGGTGTCATCATCTGACACAATTATGGGCATGTGATCTCTGAGTCATGGGATGGTGTCATGATCTGTAGCTGAGCATGGGCATGATGCCATCATCTGTAGATGTGTAAAGTGCATCTAGCCATCATTTGTAACTGAGCATGGGCATTGTGCCATCATCTATAGCTGAGTCATGGCAAGGTGCCATCATCCGTAGCTGAGTTATGGGCATGGTGTCATCCTCTGTAACTGAGTCATGTGCTTGGTGCTTTGATCTGTAGCTGAGCATGGGCATGGTGCCATCATCTGTACCTGAATCATAGGCATGGTGCCATGATCTGATGCTGAGCATGGGCATGGTGTCATCATATGTAGCTGACCATGAGCATGGTGCCATCATCTGTAGCTGAGTGGGCATGGTGCCATCATCCCTAGCTGGGCGATGGGCATATTGGCATCAACAACTGAGAATGGGTATCATGCCATAATCTATGGTTGAGTAATGGACATGGTGCCATCATCTGTACCTTAGCATGGGCATGCTGCATCATCTGTAGCTGAGTCATGGGCATGGTGCCATCCTCTGTAACTGTGTCAAGGGCATGGTGCCATCTATAAATGAATAATAGGCATGGTGCCATAATCTGTAGCTGAGCATGGGCATGGTGCCATCATCTGTTGCTGAGTCATGTGCATGGTGCCTTCCACTGTAGCTGAGTGATGGGCATTATGTCATCATCTGTAGCTGAGCATGCGCATGGTGCCATCATCTGTAGCTGAGAATGGGCAAGGTGCCATCATCTCTTGTTGAGTGATGGGACTATTGCCATTATCTGTAACTGAGCATGGACATGGTGCTGTCATCCATAGCTGACTCATGGGCATGGTGCCACCACTTGTACCTGAGCATGGGCAGAATGCCATCATCTGTAGCTGAATGAAGGGCATGGTGCCATGCTCTGTGAATAAGCCATGGGTATGGTGCAGTCATCTGTAGCTGAGTCATGGGCATGGTGCAATCATCTGTAACTGTGTATGGGCATTGTGCCCTCCTCTGTATCTGAGTCATGGGCATGGTGCCATCATCCATATTTGAGTCATGGACATGGTGCCATCCTCTGTATCTGAGCATGGGCATTGTGCCATCAACTGTTGCTGAGTTATGGGCATTGTATCATCATCTGTTGCTGTGCATGGGCATGGTGCCATCATCTGTATCTCAGTCATCGACATGGTGCCATCATATGTAGCTGAAAATGGGCATGGAGAGGTCATCTGTACCCAAGTCATGGGCATAGTATCATCATCTGACACAATTATGGGCATGTGATCTCTGAGTCATGGGATGGTGTCATGATCTGTAGCTTAGCATGGGCATGGTGCCATCATCTGTAGCTGAGTCTTGGGCATGGTGCCATCATCTGTGGCTAAGAATGAGCATGATGCCATCATCTGTAGATGAGTAAAGTGCATCTAGCCATCTTCTGTAACTGAGCATGGTCATGGTGTCATTATATGCAGCAGAGCATGACCACAATGCCATCATCTGTAACTGACAATTGCCATGGTGCCATTGTCTGTAGCTGAACATGGGCATGGTGTCACCATCTGTAGTTGAGTACTGGGTATGGTGCCCTCATCTCCAGTTGAGTAATGAGCATAATGCCATCATTTGTAACTGAGCATGGGCATTGTGCCATCATCTGTAGCTGAGTCATGGCAAGGTGCCATCATCTGTAGCTGAGTTATGGGCATGGTGTCATCCTCTGTAACTGAGTCATGGGCTTGGTGTTTTTATCTGTAGCTGAGCATGGGCATGGTGCCATCATCTGTATCTGAATCATAGGCATGGTGCCATGATCTGATGCTGAGCATGGGCATGGTGTCATCATATGTAGCTGACCATGAGCATGGTGCCATCATCTGTAGCTGAGTGGGCATGGTGCCATCATCCCTAGCTGGGTGATGGGCATATTGGCATCATCAACAACTGAGAATGGGTATCGTGCCATCATCTATGGTTGAGTAATGGACATGGTGCCATCATCTGTACCTTAGCATGGGCATGCTGCATCATCTGTGGCTGAGTCATGGGCATGGTGCCATCTTCTGTAAATGTGTCAAGGGCATGGTGCCATCTATAAATGAATAATAGGCATGGTGCCATGATCTGTAGCTGAGCATGAGCATGGTGCCATCATCTGTAGCTAAGCTCTGTATCTGAGTGGGCATGGTGCCATCATCCATATTTGAGTCATGGACATGGTGTGCCATCTGTATCTGAGCATGGGCATTGTGCCATCAACTGCTGCTGAGTTATGCGCATTGTATCTTCATCTGTTGCTGGGCATGGTGCCATCATCTGTAGCTGAGTCTTGGGCATGGTGCCATCATCTATGGCTGAGAATGAGCATGATGCCATCATCTGTAGATGATCTGTAGATGGTGCCATCATCTGTGCCATGATCTGTAGACATGGTCCATGATCTCTGATTCTTCTGATTCATGGCATGGTCATCATATCATCCTTGAGAGCTATGGTGCCATCATCTGTAGTATCTGCATGGGTAAAGTCATCCCTAGCTGGGTGATGGGCATATGGCATATTGGCATCTGAGAATGAGTGTGATGCCATGTCATATGGTTGAGTAATGGACATGGTGCCATTATCTGTACCTTAGCATGGGCATGCTGCATCATCTGTAGTTGAGTCATGGTACTATCCTTTGTAACTATGTCAAGGGCATGGTGCCATGATCTGTAGTTGAGCATAGCCATGATGACATCTATAACTGAATAATAGGTATGGTGTCATCATCTGTAGCTGAACATGAACATGGTGCCATCATCTGTATCTGAGAATGGGCAAGGTGCCATCATCTCTTGTTGAGTGATGGGACTATTGCCATTATCTGTAATTGAGCATGGATATGGTGCTATCATCCATAGCTGACTCATGGGCATGGTGCCACCACTTGTGCCTGAGCATGGGCACAATGCCATCATCTGTAGCTGAATGAAGGGCAATGTGCCATCCTCTGTGAATAAGCCATGGGTATGGTGCAGTCATCTGTAGCTGAGTCATGGGCATGGTGAAATCGTCTGTAACTGAGTATGGGCATTGTACCCTCCTCTGTATCTGAGTCATGGATATGGTGCCATCATCTGTATTTGAGTCATGGACATGGTGCCATCCTCTGTATCTGAGCATGGGCATTGTGCCATCAACTGTTGCTGAGTTATGGGCATTGTATCATCATCTGTTGCTGGGCATGGGCATGGAGCCTTCATCTGTATCTCAGTCATTGACATGGTGTCATCATATGTAGCTGAAAATGGGCATGAAGAGGTCATCTGTACCCAAGTCATGGGCATGGTGTCATCTGACACAATTATGGGCATGTGATCTCTGAGTCATGGGATGGTGTCATGATCTGTAGCTGAGCATGGGCATGGTGCCATAATCTGTAGCTGAGTCATGGACATGGTGCTGCCATCTGTAGCTGAGTGAAGGGCATGGTGCCATCATTTGTAGCTGAGCATGGGCATGGTGCCATCATATGTAATGGAGTCACTGGCATAGTGCCATCATCTGCAGCTGAGCAGAGGCATGATACCATCATTGGAAGCTGAGTCATGGGCATGGTGTCATCTGTCATAAGCATGGTGTCATCTGCCATCTGTAGCTGAGTAATAGGCATGGTGCCATCATATGTAGCTGAGGATGGGTATGGTGTCATCATCTGACACAATTATGGGCATGTGATCTCTGAGTCATGGGATGGTGTCATGATCTGTAGCTGAGCATGGGCATGGTTCCAGAATCTGTAGCTCAGTCGTGGACATCGTGCCATAATCTGTAGCTGAGTCATAAGCATGGTGCCATCCTCTGTAGCCTAGCACTGACATGGTACCATCATCAGTAGCTGAGTATGGTCTTGGTGCAGTCATCTGTAGCTGAACCATGGGTATGGTGCCATCATTTGTAACTGAGCATGTGCATGGTGCTGCCATCTGTAGCTGAGTGATGGGCATGGTGCCATCATATATAGCTGAGCATGGGCATGGTGGCATCATATGTAATGGAGCCACTGGCATGGTGCCATTGTCTGCAGCTGAGCAGAGGCATGATGCCATCATTGGAAGCTGAGTCATTGGCATGGTGTCATCTGTCATAAGCATGGTGTCATTATGTTTAACTGAGTCATGGGCATGGCGCTGTGATCTTAGCTGAGCATGGCAATGATGCCATCATCTGCATCTTACCAGGACATAGTCACCTCATCTGTAGCTGAGTCATGGGCTGGTGCCATCATGTATAACTGAGAATGTGCATTTAGCCCTCATATGTAGCTGAGTCATGGACATGGTGCCTTCATCTGCTACTGGGGAATGGGAATGGTGCCATGATCTTCAGCTGAAAATGGGCATGGTGCCATAATCTGTAGCTGAGCATGAGAATTATGCAGTAATTTGTAGCTGAATCATGGGCATGATGATAGCATCTGTAGCTGAGTTATGTCATGGTTCCCTTCTCTGTAGCTGAGCCAAGGGCATGGTGCCATTGTCTGTAGCCTAGCATGGGCATAGTGCCATCACCTGCAACTGAGCATGGGCAAGGTGGAGACATCTGTAGATGAGACATGGGCATGGTGCCATCATCTGTAGCTGGGTATGGGCATAGTGCCATCATCTGTAGCTGAGTCATGGTCATAGTGCAACCATATGTAGCTGTTTTATTGGCATGTTGTCATCCTCTTTAGCTGAGTCATGGGCAATGTGCCATCATCCTTAGCTGAGTCATGGGCATGTTGACATCATCTATAGCTGAGAATTCACATAGTGCCATCATCTGTAAGTGAGCATGAGCATGGTGCCATTATCAGTAGGTGAGTCATGGGCATGGTGCCATCATTTGCAACTGAACTTGGGCATCATGCCCTCATCAGTAGCTGAGCATGGTCATGGTGCCATTGTCTGTAGCTGAGTCATGGGCATGGTGCCATCATCTGTACCTGACCTTGTGTATCATGCCCTCATCAGTAGCTGAGTGTGGTCATGGTGCCATTACCTGTAGCTGAGTCATGGGCATGATGCCATCATCTGCTACTGAGTCATGGGCATGGTGCCATGATCTGTAGCTGAGTCATGGGAATTGCGCCACCTTCTGTACCTGAGCATGGACATGGTGCAGTCATTTGTAGCTGAGTAATGGGCTTGGTGCCATATTCTGTTGCCTATCATGGACATGATGTCATCATCTACAGCTGAGAATGGGTATGGTGCCATCATCTGCAGCTGATTCATGGGCATGTTTATGTCATCTGTAGCTGAGCATGAGCATGGTGCCTTCATGTGCAGTTGAGCATGGGTATGGTGCCATCATTTGTAGCCAAACATGGGCATGGTGCAGTCATCTGTAGCTGAGTTATGGGCATGGTGCCTTTATGTGTAGTTAAGTATGGGCATGGTGCCATCATCTGTAGCTGAGCATAGGTCTGTTACCATTATCTGTAATGGAGTCAATGCACTTATACTAGCTTATTAGTCTAGCACTTTACCAGACTTCTTGTAGAAATTATTGTAGCACACAAGTGCTACCAGCACTAAACGTTCTACAAGGAAACAGGTCTAGTACTTATTATCAATGCCCACCCCTCCAGACATGTCTAAAGGTCAGCTCCCTGTGCTTTCTCCTATTAACCTGGTGAACTTGGGCATCCTGAGGCAATGTAGCAACTGCCTCATGTACAACGACAACCCTCTCATCTTACCTTCCAACACTCAGACTTGTGAGAGATGCACTTATATATACAAAATGAAAGCCACGCACTCTCCAGCCAAGACCGGAATAGCTGGCCAAGAGGAGAAGGTCAACACTTGCACCACACCACATGGAACTCAAAGCCCTCTGGAACACACACCAGCACTGCTTTCACATAAAAACACAAGCCACACTCCAACCTTCACACAGAGTCTCTCAATAAAAATCTATTCAAGCAGCAGAGACCTCCAAGGCAGAAATGTACTCAACCACCACAACACAACACTAATCACGAGACACATAACTCTCCTAAACAGTGTGCCACTCAAGCAAAGCCCCAAGGCAAAACAGCATGCCTAACACACTAGTCATAGGTGACTCAATAGTTAGGCACACTGATGTCCCACTCACTAGGTTGAATAAGGAGGAAGTAAAAGTCAGCTGCCTGTCAGGTGCTAGGATCTGATACATAATGCATGCACTCATGTTGCTCAACAACAGGTATAAATATGACTCTGTCATTGTGCATGTGGGTGTGAATGACCTGAGAAGTACCTCCCTGGACTACATGAAAAGAGGCATGGAGGAGCTCTCGGATTATGTAGCCCAGACAGGTATGACCCTAACTCTGAGCAGCATCCTACCATCACCCAGAATGATGCCACAGTACATGTAGAAAATGGCTGATTTCAACAACTGGCTAAATTTCTGTTGTCACAGTATCTTGTCTGCCTGGGATGACATGACTGACAGACCTCGATGCTTTGCCAGAGATGGCCTGCATCTGTCACCCCTGGGCTTCTGGATACTGGCCAAGGCTCTTGCCACCACTATAGTGCCTTTTTAGGTGGTGTTCCAAAGGCCAAATTACCACCATAACAGCTACAAACAAATGCAATATGTGGGTCATGTTGCTCAACGCTAGAAGTCTAAATCTCAAAATGCACACATTCAAGGCACTCCCTAAAATGGAGAATGTCAACATTTGTGCTGTAACAGAGACCTGCTTCAAGGCAGCAAAAAGCACCCCTGCACTACCAGGCTATAACTGATTCTACACCTTTTGGCCCCAGAACTTGGACTGAAACTCCAAAGGCGGTGGTGTTTCCATATTCATAAAGGATGTGCACACCCCCAGACTGGTAGCCCAACATAATGCATCAGAGACACTTCAGGTGCAGCTAACACTGGGTAAGACAGTGATTCAGTCTGTAGGCCTGCTATAGGTCCCCAACCATGTCAAATGACTCGCACTCCATGTTTCTAACCACCCTGGAGAATATTAAGGTCCAACCTAATACTCTCTTACTAGGCAACTTCAACTACCCCTCCATTAACAGGGTAAACTACTCATGTACCAATACACTTGCCCAGCATTTCCTGGAGTTCATTAATTCCAATTCCCTGGACTAGCTCATTCTTACACCCAATAGAGGTAGCAACATCCTTTACCTGGTCATTACTAACATGGGCAATTGTTGCTTTACACCAATAGTCAGCTCCTCCCTGGTTAGATCCAACCACAAACTAATCACCTTAGAAATCCACATCCCTCCCACCCCCCAG
Source organism: Protopterus annectens (assembly GCF_019279795.1). Taxonomy (NCBI): domain Eukaryota; kingdom Metazoa; phylum Chordata; order Ceratodontiformes; family Protopteridae; genus Protopterus; species Protopterus annectens. Next base: position 1,234,458,426 of record NC_056735.1, read on the forward strand.
CAAAGGTAGCCATCATGAAAAACTTCTCCAAAGCTAACTTTGAAATCCTAAAAACAGAGGTGGCTAACTTCATGGCACCCATGCAAATGGAGAATAGTTGCGTGACTGCAGAATCATACACCAATGCACTGTACAAACACATACACAAATGCATGGATATCGCCATACCCAATAGAACCAAGACACTCTCCTCCAAAAAAAGGAATTCAATCTGGTGGTCCCCTGCCATAAACAAACTCTACAACAGAAGGAGGAAACTGATGCGGAATAAGGTGAAGTCCCAAGACTAGAAAAACTCCCTTATTTGCCTCAACAAAAAGTTGAAATCCCTCATCAAATCTTCCAAAGCTTGGTATGAAAACAAAATTGCAGCAGATAGTAAAGACAACCACAAGGCCTTCTATAGTTATGTAAATAATCTCCACGGCAATACCCAGATTTGCTCTGAGCTACTGCACAATGGTACCTCCTATACTGAACCAACAGATATTTCCAGTATACTGGCCAACAGATTCAGTGCCCACTTTACCCCTCTCTCCCCCAAAGGACCAATAACAATGCCAGTAGATTGCCAGTCACCCAGTATTACTGCTGCACAGGTTAAAACAGCACTGTCCAAGGCCAAGAGTACAGCTTCTATGGGACCTGACAATATCCCTGTTTGTGTTCTACATGAACTACAGAGTGAACTGGCACCTCACCTGTGTGCCCTGTTCAATCACAGCCTCATCTCAGGCTTTGTCCCTGCTGAATGACGCACTGCTACAGTCATCACTCTCTGCAAAGGAGGAGCGACTGCAGACCCTGGGAACTATCACCCCATTATCCTGATGAATCTGATATGCAAAGCTATGGAACGCATCATCATGGACCTAATGAATGAGGATATAGGGAATCTCCAAACTCTGGATCCCACACAGTTTGGTTTTGTGAAGTGTAGATTATGCTTTCTCAACTTGGTTGACTTATCTGAGTCAGTCACCAGAGCTGTGGATGATAGCAAGGTGGTTCATACAGCCTACCTTGATCTGGCCAAGGCTTTTGATACCATTCCCCACTCAGGAATCATAGAAAAACTCAATAAGCTTGGCATCAACCCCTATATCACTAGGTGGGCTGCAAACTGGCTCACAGATAGAACCCACAGTGTGAAAGTAGCTGACTCCAAGTCAGACCACTGATTAGTCACGAGTGGAGTCCCACAGGGTTTGATCCTGGGTCTTCTCCTGTTTGGTATCTAATTCTCTGAAGTCCAGGCCAACATGAAGGGACTCTGACTTACAAAGTTTGCAGAAGATTGCAAGTTGGGAGCTATTATTAACTCCCCAAGTGATGTTGACATCCTACAGAATGCCCTCACTGTGACCAATGACTGGTGTCACAACCATGGCCTTAAGCTCAATCCCGAAAAATGTGTCATCATTCCCTTTGAGAAAAACCCGGTTCCCATGAATGACCACATTGATAGTAGTCCACTGAACACAGAAGGTGTTATAAGAGATCTGGGAACACAGGTTGACAGCAACCTCTCTTTTGATCACCACATTGCCACTGTGGTCAGAAAGTCCTTCTATGTGGCGCATCTCATTACTAAGGGTTTTGCATCCAGGAAGAAAGAGGTCATTGTCTCTCTCTCTACTCTTCCCTCATTAGGCCAATCATCGAGTACAATGCCCCATTTGGCATGTACCTCACTAGACACCCTGCAACAATTGGAGAAGCCAGAAAAGTACCTCACAAAGAGGATCCTAGGCCTTAAACACTTGTCCTATATGGACAGACTCAGAAAACTCCAACTATTCTCTGTCTCATATTGCCTACTTAGAAGGCAATCTCTGCTTGACTTTCAAAGCCATGTCTGAACCAGCTCTGCTAGAAATTCTCCATCTAAAGAAATCCCAATCCCTCTGCACCACATGCTCCAGAGACCTCAACCTCATTACCACAATTAACAGAACATGCTGGATTGACAGGTTCATAACCCAGATACTGTCCATGCTATGGAACAGACTTCCCATACATGTCAAGCAGAGCACCTCACTGACCCTCTTCAAGAGAAATCTTGATGAGTGATTGGGAAACAGAAAATTCACCCCAGGGATAACTCCAGTGGCTCTACTCGACAGAGGCACTGGGAACTAAGGTCATGTGGCACTATGCCAGGGTAAGCCTATGGCTAGGCTTGTAAAGGCCTCAGGGCCATTAGACTAGTATATATCTATGAACCTATGAACCTATGTTGCCATCATCTGTCGCTGAGCATGGGCATTGTGCTATTATTTGTAGCTGAATAATGGGCATGTGGCCATCATCTGTAACTGAGCATTGGCATGGAGCCATAATCTGCAGCTGAGAATGGGCATCGTGTTATGATATGTAACTGAGTCATTCACATAGTGCCATCATCTGTAGCTAAACATGGGCATGGTACAATCATCTATTGATGGAAATGGACATGGTGCCATCATCTGTGGCTGAGAATGGGCATGGTGCCATCCTCTGTAGATGAGTAAAGGGCATAGTGTCATCTTCTGTAAGTGAGCATGGGCATTGTGTCATTGTCTGCAGCAGAGCATGACCACAGGGACATCATCTGTAAATGACCACTGCCATGGTGCCATTGTCTGTAGCTGAAAATGGGCATGGTGCCACCATCTCTAGTCAAGTAATGGGCATGGTGCCATTATCTGTAGCTAAACCATGGGCATTGTGTCATCATCTGTGAATGAGTATGGGCATGATGCCATCATCTGTAGCTGAGAATGGGTGTGGTGCCATCATCTCTAGTTGAGACATGAGAATATTGCTATAATCTATAACTGAGCATGGGCATGGTGCATCATCTGCAGCTGAGCAAGGACATTGTGCCATCATCAGTAGCTGAGTCATAGGCATGGTCCCATCCTCTGTATTCTGAGTCATGGGCATGGAGCCATGATCTGTAGGTGAGCATGAGCATGGTGCCATCATCTGTAACTGAATCATAGGCATGGTGCCATGATCTAATGCTGACCATGGGCATGGTGTCATCTGTTGCTGAGTCATGAGCATGGTGTCATCTTCTGTAGCTGAGTCATGGGCATTGCCATCATATGTAGTTGAGCATGAGAATGGTGCCATCATCTGTAGCTGAGTGGGCATGGTGCCATCATCATAGCTGAGTGATGGGCATATAGCTATCATCAGAAACTGAGCATCGGAATAGCGCCATCATCCATGATTGAGTCATGGGCATAGTGCCATCATCTGTAACTGAGCATGGACATAGTGCCATCATCTGTAGCTGAGTCATAGGCATGGTCCCATCCTCTGTATCTTAGTCATGGGCATAGTGCCATCATCTGTAACTGAGCATGGGCATGGTGCCATCATCTGTAGCTGAGTCATGGCCATGTTGCCATCATCTGTGACTGAGTCATTTACATGGTGTTATCATCTGTAACTGAGTATGGGCATTGTGCCCTCCTCTGTAGCTGAGTGATAGTCATGTTGCCATCATCTGTATCTGAGTCATGGACATGGTGCCATCATCTGTACCTTAGCATGGGCTTGCTGCCTCATCTTTAGCTGAGCCATGGACATTGTGCAATCCTCTGTAACTGAGATAAAGGCATGGTGCCATGAGCTGTAGCTGAGTATAGACATGGTGCCATCATATACTGGTGAGCATGGGCATCGGGCTACGATCTGTAGCTTAATCATGAACATGTTGCCATCATCTGTAGCTGAGAAAGGGAATGGTGCCATCATCTCTAGTTGAGTCATGACCATAATGCCATCATCTGTAACTGAGCATGGGCATGGAATCATCAGCTGCAGTTGTGCATGGGCATTGTGCCATCATTAGTAGCTGAGTGATGGCAAGGTGCCATCATCTGTGGCTGAGTGATGGGCATGGTGCCATCCTTTGTAACTAAGTCATGGGCTTGCTGCCATGATCTGTGGCTTGGTATAGGCATGGTGCCACTATCTTTATCTGAATCATAGGCATAGTGCCATGATCTGATTCTGAGCATGGGCATGGTGTCATAATCTGTTGGTGAGTCATGAGCATGATGCCATCTTCTGTAGCTGAGTCATGGGCTTTGTCATCATATGTAGCTGAGCATGATCATGGTGACATCATCTGTAGCTGGGAGGGCATAGTGCCATCATCTCTAGCTGAGTGATGGGCATATTGCAATCATCAGGAACTGTGCATGTATATCGTGCCATCATCCATGGTTGAGTCATGGACATGGTGCCATTCTCTGTAACTGAGTCAAAGGAATGGCACCATGATCTGTAGCTGAGTGGGCATGGTGATGTCATCTGTAGCTGAGTGATGGGCATATTGCCATCATCAGGAACTGAGCATGAGAATGGTGCCATCATCCATTTTGAGATATGGGCATAGTGCCATCATCTGTAACTGAGCATGGACATGATGCCGTCATCTGTAGCTGAGTGAAGGAAATGGTGCCATCATTTGTAACTGAGTCATGGGCATAGTGACATCATCTGTAACTGACTATGGACATGGTGCCATCATCTGTAGCTGAGTCATAAGCATGGTACCATCAACTGGGAGTATGGGCATTTTGCCCTCCTCTGTAGCTGAGCCATAGTCATGTTGCCATCATCTGTAGCTGAGTCATTTACATGGTGCCATCATCTGTAATTGAGTATGGGCATTGTGCTAATCTCTGCAGCTGAGTGATAGTCGTGTTGCCGTCATCTGTAGCTGAGACATGGACATAGTGCCATCATCTGTAGCTGAGTCATAGGCATGGTCCCATCCTCTGTATCTTAGTCATGGGCATAGTGCCATCATCTGTAACTGAGCATGGGCATGGTGCCATCATCTGTAGCTGAGTCATGGCCATGTTGCCATCATCTGTGACTGAGTCATTTACATGGTGTTATCATCTGTAACTGAGTATGGGCATTGTGCCCTCCTCTGTAGCTGAGTGATAGTCATGTTGCCATCATCTGTTTCTGAGTCATGGACATGGTGCCATCATCTGTACCCTAGCATGGGCCTGCTGCCTCATCTTTAGCCGAATCATGGGCATTGTGCAATCCTCTGTAACTGAGATAAAGGCATGGTGCCATGAGCTGTAGCTGAGTATGGACATGGTGCCATCATATACTGGTGAGCATGGGCATCGGGCTATGATCTGTAGCTTAATCATGCGCATGTTGCCATCATCTGTAGCTGAGAAAGGGAATGGTGCCATCATCTCTAGTTGAGTCATGACCATAATGCCATCATCTGTAACTGAGCATGGGCATGGAATCATCATCTGCAGTTGTGCATGGGCATTGTGCCATCATTAGTAGCTGAGTGATGGCAAGGTGCCATCATCTGTGGCTGAGTGATGGGCATGGTGCCATCCTTTGTAACTAAGTCATGGGCTTGCTGCCATGATCTGTGGCTTGGTATAGGCATGGTGCCACTATCTTTATCTGAATCATAGGCATAGTGCCATGATCTGATTCTGAGCATGGGCATGGTGTCATAATCTGTTGGTGAGTCATGAGCATGATGCCATCTTCTGTAGCTGAGTCATGGGCTTTGTCATCATATGTAGCTGAGCATGATCATGGTGACATCATCTGTAGCTGGGTGGGCATAGTGCCATCATCTCTAGCTGAGTGATGGGCATATTGCAATCATCAGGAACTGTGCATGTATATCGTGCCATCATCCGTGGTTGAGTCATGGACATGGTGCCATTCTCTGTAACTGAGTCAAAGGAATGGCACCATGATCTGTAGCTGAGTGGGCATGGTGATGTCATCTGTAGCTGAGTGATGGGCATATTGCCATCATCAGGAACTGAGCATGAGAATGGTGCCATCATCCATTTTGAGATATGGGCATAGTGCCATCATCTGTAACTGAGCATGGACATGATGCCGTCATCTGTAGCTGAGTGAAGGAAATGGTGCCATCATTTGTAACTGAGTCATGGGCATAGTGACATCATCTGTAACTGACTATGGACATGGTGCCATCATCTGCAGCTGAGTCATAAGCATGGTACCATCAACTGGGAGTATGGGCATTTTGCCCTCCTCTGTAGCTGAGCCATAGTCATGTTGCCATCATCTGTAGCTGAGTCATTTACATGGTGCCATCATCTGTAATTGAGTATGGGCATTGTGCTAATCTCTGCAGCTGAGTGATAGTCGTGTTGCCATCATCTGTAGCTGAGACATGGATATAGTCCATCATCTGTACCTTAGCATGTGCCTGCTGCCTCATCTGTAGCTGAGTCATGGGCATTGTACTATCCTCTGTAACTGAGTCAAGGACATGGTGCCATGATCTGCAGCTGAGAATGGGTATGGCACCATCATCTGTAACTGAATTATAGGCATGGAACCATGATCTGTAGTTGAGCATGGGCATGGCACCATCATCTGCAGGTGAACATGGGCATCAGGCTATAATCTGTAGCTGAATCATGTGCATAGTGCTATCATCTCTAGCTGAGAATGGGAATGGTACCATCATCTCTAGTTGAGTCATGAGCATAATGTCTTCATCTGTAACTGAGCATGGGCATGGGACCATCATCTGCAGTTGTGCATGGGCATTGTGCCATCATCAGTAGCTGAGTGATTGCAAGGTACCATCATCTGTAGCTGAGTGATGGGTATGTTGCCATCCTCTGTAACTGAGTCATGGGCATTGTGCCATGATCGGTAGCTGGGTAAGGGCATGGTGCCATCATCTTTATTTGAATCATAGGCATGGTGCCATGATCTGATGCTGAGCATGGGCATGGTGTCATCATTTGTTGGTGAGATATGAGCATGGTGCGATCTTCTGTAGCTGACTCATGGGCATTGTCATCATATGTAGCTGAGCACAAGAATGGTGCCATCATCTGTAGCTGAGTGGGCATGGTGCCATCATCTATAGCTTAGTGATTGGCATATTGCAATCATCAGAAACTGAGCATGGGAATGGTGCCATCATCCATGGTTGAGTCATGGGAATAGTGCTATCATCTGTAACTGAGCATGGACATAGTGCCATCATCTGTAGCTGAGTCATAAGCATGGTCCCATCCTCTGTATCTTAGTCATGGGCATGGTGCCATCATCTGTAACGGAGCATGGGCATGGTGCCATTATCTGTAGCTGAGTCATGAGCATTGTGCATCCCCTGTAACTGAGACATGGGCATAGTGTCATTATCTGTAACTGAGCATGGGCATGGTGCCATCATCTGTAGCTGAGTCATGGCCATGTTGCCATCATATGTGATTGAGTCATTTACACGGTATTATCATCTGTAACTGAGTATGGGCATTGTGCCCTCCTCTGTAGCTGAGTGATAGTCATGTTGCCATCATCTGTATCTGAGTCGTGGACATGGTGCCATCATCTGTACCTTAGCATGGGCCTGCTGCCTCATCTTTAGAAGAGTCATGGGCATTGTGCAATCCTCTGTAACTGAATCAAAGGCATGGTTCCATGAGCTGTAGCTGAGTATGGACATGGTGCCATCATCTACAGGTGAGCATGGGCACCGGGCTATGATCTGTAGCTTAATCATGCACATGTTGCCATCATCTGTAGCTGAGAAAGGGAATGGTGCCATCATCTCTAGTTGAGTCATGAGCATAATGTCATCATCTGTAACTGAGCATAGGCATGGAATCATCATATGCAGCTGTGCACGGGCATTGTGCCATCATTAGTAGCTAAGTGATGGCAAGGTGCCATCATCTGTGGCTGAGTGATGGGCATGGTGCCATCCTTTGTAACTAAGTCATGGGCTTGCTGCCATGATCTGCAGCTGGGTATAGGCATGGTGCCACTATCTTTATCTGAATCATAGGCATGGTGCCATGATCTGATTCTGAGCATGGGCATGGTGTCATCATCGGTTTGTGAGTCATGAGCATGGAGACATCTTCTGTAGCTGAGTCATGGGCTTTGTCCTCATATGTAGCTGAGCATGAGCATGGTGACATCATCTGTAGCTGGGTGGGCATGGTGCCATCATCTCTAGCTGAGTGATGGGCATATTGCAATCATCAGGATCTGTACATGTGTATCGTGCCATCATCCATGGTTGAGTCATGGACATGGTGCCATCCTCTGTAACTGAGTCAAAGGAATGGCGCCATGATCTGTAGCTCAGTGGGCATGGTGACGTCATCTGTAGCTGAGTGATGGGCATATTGCCATCATCAGGAACTGAGCATGAAAATGGTGCCATCATCCATTTTTGAGATATGAGCATAGTGCCATCATCTGTAACTGAGCATGGACATGATGCCATCATCTGTAGCTGAGTCAAGGACATGGTGCCATCCTTTCTAACAGAGTCATGGGCATAATGACATCATCTGTAACTGACCATGGACATGGTGCCATCATCTGTAGCTGAGTCATGAGCATGGTGCCATCATCAGTAACTGAGTATGGGCATTGCGCTCTTTTCTGCAGCTGAGTGATAGTTGTGTTGCCGTCATCTGTAGTTGAGACATGGATATAGTCCATCATCTGTACCTTAGCATGTGCCTGCTGCCTTATCTGTAGCTGAGTCATGGACATTGTACTATCCTCTGTAACTGAGTCAAGGACATGGTGCCATGATCTGCAGCTGAGAATGGGTATGGCACTATCATTTGTAACTGAATTATAGGCATGGAACCATAATCTGTAGTTGAGCATGGGCATGGCATCATCATCTGCAGGTGAACATGAGCATCAGGCTATTATCTGTAGCTGAATCATGTGCATAGTGCTATCATCTGTAGCTGAGAATGGGAATGGTACCATCATCTCTAGTTGAGTCATGAGCATAATGCCATTGTCTGTAACTGAACATGGGACCATCATCTGCAGTTGTGCATGGGCATTGTGCCATCATTAGTAGCTGAGTGATGGCAAGGTGCCATCATCTGTAGCTGAGTGATGGGTATGTTGCCATCCTCTGTAACTGAGTCATGGGCTTTGTGCCATGATCGGTAGCTGGGTAAGGGCATGGTGCCATCATCTTTATCTGAATCATAGGCATGGTGCCATGATCTGATGCTGAGCATGGGCATGGTGTCATCATCTGTTGGTGAAATATGAGCATGGTGCTATTTTCTGTAGCTGAGTCATGGGCATTGTCATCATATGTAGCTGATTATGTGCATGATGACATCATCTGTAGCTGAGTGGGCACGGTGCCCTAAACTCTGGGTGATGGGCATATTGCCATCATCAGGAACTGAGCAGGTGTAATGTGCCATCATCCATGGTTGAGTCTTGGACATGGTGCAGTCATCTGTACCTTAGCATGGGCATGCTGCATCATCTGCAGCTGAGTAATGGGCATGGTGCTATTCTCTGTAACTGAGTTAGGGGAATGGTGCCATGATCTTTAGCTGAGCAGGCATGGTGCCATCATCTGTAGTTGAGTGATGAGCATATTGCCATCATCAGGAACTGAGCATGGGCATGGTGCCATCATCTGTAGCTGAGCCATGGACATGGTGCCATCCTCTGTAACTGAGCATGGACATGGTGCCATCATCTGTAGCTGAGTCATGGCCTTGTTGCCATCATTTGTCATTTACATGGTTCTATCATCTATAACTGAGTATGGGCATTGTGTCCTAAGTAGCTGAATTATAGTCATGTTGCCATCATCTGTATCTGAGTCAATGACATGGCTCCATAATCTATACCTTAGCATGGACATGCTGCCTCATCTGTAGCTGAGTCATGGGCATTGTCATCATATGTAGCTGAGCATGAGAATGGTGACATCATCTGTTGCTGAGTAGGCAAAGTGCCATCATCTCCTGCTGAGTGATGGGTATATTGCCATCATCAGGAACTGAGTATGTGTATCATGCCATCATCAATGGTTGAGTCATGGACATGGTGCAATCATCTGTACCTTACCATGGGCATGCTGCATCATCTGCAGCTGAGTCATGGGCATGATGCCATTCTCTGTAACTGAATCAAGAGAATGGTGCCATGATCTTTAGCTGAGCAGGCATGCTGCCATCATATCCAGCTGAGTGATGGGCATATTGCCATTATCAGGAACTGATCATGTGTATCATGCCTTTATTCATGGTTGAGTCTTGGACATTATGCAGTTATCTGTCCCTTAGCATGGGCATGCTGCATCATCTGTAGCAGTGTCATGGGCATGGTGCCATCCTTTGTAACTGAGTCAAAGGAATGGTGCCATGATCTGTAGCTCAGTGGGCATTGTGATATCATCTGTAGTTGAGTGATGGGCATATTGCCATAATCAGGAACTGAGCATGAGAATGGTGCCATCATCTGTGACTGAGCATGGACATGGTGCCATCATCTGTAGTTGAGTCAAGGACATGGTGCCATCCTTTGTAACTGAGTCATGGGCATAGTGCCATCATATGTAACTGACCATGGACATGGTGCCATCATCTGTAGCTGAGTCATGAGCATGATGCCATCATCTGGGAGTATGGGCATTTTGACCTCCTCTGTAGCTGAGCCATAGTCATGTTGTCATCGTATGTAGCTATCATTTACATGGTGCCATCATCTGTAATTGAGTATGGGTATTGTGCCCTTCTCTGCAGTTGAGTGATAGTCATGTTGCTGTCATCTGTAGCTTAGATATGGATATAGTCCATCATCTGTACCTTAGCATGGGCTTGCTGCCTCATCTGTAGCTGTGTCATGAGCATTGTTCTATCCTCTGTAACTGAGTCAAGGACATGGTGCCATGATCTGTAGCTGAGCAACTGTATGGCACCATCATCTGTAACTGAATCGGCATGGAGCCATGATCTGTAGCTGAGCATGGGCATGGTGCCATCATCTGCAGGTGAGCATGGGCATTAGGCTATGATCTGTATTAATCATGCACATGGTGCCATCATCTGGAGCTGAGAAAGGGAATGGTGCCACCATCTCTAGTTGAGTCATGAGCATAATGCCATCATCTACAACTGAGCATGGGCATGGAACCATCATCTGCAGTTGTGCAAGGGCATTGTGCCATCATCAGTAGCTGAGTGATGGCAAGGTACCACCATCTGTAGCTGAGTGATGGGCATGGTGCCATCCTCTGTAACTGAGTCATTGTCTTGGTGCCATGATCTGTAGCTGGGTATGGGGATGGTGCCATCATCTTTATCTGAATTATAGGCATGGTCCCATGATAGAGCATGATGAGCATAGGCATGGTGTCATCATCTGTTGGTGAGTCATGAGCATGGTGCCATCTTCTGTAGCTGAGTCATGGGCATTGTCATCATATGAGCTGAGCATGAACATGTTGACATCATCTGTAGCTGAGTGGGCATGGTGCCATCATCTCTAGCTAAGTGATTGGCATATTGCCATCATCAGGAACTGAGCATGTGTATCGTGCCATCATCCATGGTTGAGTCATGGACATGGTGCAATCATCTGTACCTTAGCATGGTCTGTTGCATCATCTGCAGCTGAGTCATGAGTATGGTGCCATTCTCAGTAATTGAGTCAAGGGAATGGTGCCATGATCTTTAGCTGATCAGACATGGTTCCTTCATCTGTAGCTGAGTGATGGGCACATTGCCATTATCTGGAGCTGAGCATGGGAATGGTGCCATCATCCAAGGTTGAGTCATGGGCATAGTGTTATCATCTGTAACTGAGCATGGATATGGTGCCAGCATCTGTAGCTAATTCATGGAAATGGTGCCATCCCCTGTAACTGAGTCATGGGCATAGTGCCATCATTTGTTGCTGGGTATGGGCATGGTGACATCATCTACAGGTGAGCATGGGCATCGGGCTATGATCTGCAGCTAAGTCAGTTGCATGGTGCCATCATCTGTAGCTGGGTGATGGGCATGGTGCCGTCATCTTTATCTGAATCATAGGCATGGTGCCATGATCTGATGCTGAGCATGGACATGGTATCATCTGTTGTTGAGTCATGGGCATAGTGCAATCATCTGTTGCTGGGTATGGGCATGTTGCCATCATCTACAGGTGAGCATGGGCATCAGGCTATGATCTGCAGCTGAGTCAGGTGCATGGTGCCATCATCTGTATCTGAGTGATGGGCATAGTGCCATCCTCTGTGACTGAGTCACGGGCTTGGTGCCATGATCTGTAACTGGGTATGGGCATGGTGCCATCTTCTTTATATGAATCATAGGCCTAGTACCATGATCTGATGCTGAGCATGGGCATGGTGTCATCACCTGTTTTTGAGCCATATGCATGGTACCATCTACTTTAGCTGAGTCATGGGCATTGTCATCATATGTAGCTGAACATGAGCATGGTGACATCATCTTTAGCTGAGTAGGCATGTTGCCATCATCTCCAGCTGAGCAATGGGCATATTGCCATTATCAAGAACTGATCATGTGTATCATGCCTTCATCCATGGTTGAGTCATGGAGATTGTGCAATAATCCGTACCTTAGCGTGGGCATGCTGCTTCATCTACAGCAGAGTCATGAGCATGGTGCTATCCTCTGTGAGTGAGTCAAAGGAGTGGTGCCATGATCTGTAGCTGAGCATGGGCATGGTTCCATCATCTGTATCTGAGTAATAGGCATGGTGCCATGATCTGATGCTGAGCATGGGCATGGTGTCATCATCTGTTTTTGAGTCATGACCATGGTGCCATTTTCTGTAACTGACCATAGTCATGATGCCATCATCTGTAGCTGAGTCATTTACATGGTGCCATCATCTGTAATTGAGTATGTGCTTTGTGCCCTTCTCTGCAGCTGAGTGATAGTCATGTTACCGTCAACAGTAGCTGAGAAATGGATATAGTCCATCATCTGTACCTTAGCATGGGCCTGCTGCCTCATCTGTAGCCGAGTCATGGGCATTGTGCTATCCTCTGTAACTGAGTCAAGGACATGGTGCCATGATCTGTAGCTGTGCAAGGGTATGGCACCATCATCTGTAACTGAATCATAGCATGGAGCCATGATATGTAGCTGAGCATGAGCATGGTGCCTTCATCTGCAGGTGAGCATGGGCATCGAGCTATTATCTGTAGCTGAATCATGCACATTGTGTCATCATCTGTAGCTGAGAAAGGTAATGGTGCCATCATCTCTAGTTGAGTCATGAGCATAATGCCATCATCTGTAACTGAGCATAGGCATGGAACCATCATCTGCAGTTGTGCATGGGCATTGTGCCATCATCAGTAGCTGAGTGATGGCAAGGTATTATCGTCATCTGTAGCTGAGTGATAGGCATGGTTCCATCCTCTGTAACTGTGTCATGGGCTTGAAGCCATGATATTTAGCTGGGTATGAGAATGGTGCCATCATCTTTATCTGAATTATAGGCATGGTGCCATGATAGAGCATGATGAGCATAAGCTTGGTGTCATCATTGTTTGGTTAGTCATGAGCATGGTGCCACCGTCTGTAGCTGAGTCATGGGGATTGTCATTATATGTAGCTGAGCAAGAGCATGGTGACATCATCTGTAGCTGAGTGAGCATGGTGTCATTATCTCTAGCTGAGTGGTGGGCATATTGCTGTCATCAGGAACTGATCATGTGTATCATGCCATCATCCATGGTTGAGTCGTGGACATGGTGCAATCATCTGTACCTTAGCATAGGCATGCTGCATCATCTGCAGCTGAGTCATGGGCATGGTGCCATTCTCTGTAACTAAGTCAAGGGAATGGTGCCATGATCTTTAGCTGAGTGGACATGGTGCTTTCATCTGTAGCTGAGTGATGGGCATATTGCCATCATCAGAAGCTATACATGGGAATGGAGCCATCATCCAAGGTTGAGTCATGGGCATAGGGTCATCATCTGTAACTTAGCATGGACATGGTGCCAGCATATGTAGCTGAGTCATGGACATGGTGCCATCCTCTGTAACTGAGTCATGGGCATAGTGCCATCATCTGTTGCTGGGTATGGGCATGGTGCCATCATCTACAGGTGAACATTGGCATCGGGCTATGATCTGCAGCTAAGTCATGTGCATGGTGCCATCATCTTTAGCTGAGTGATGGGCATAGTTCCATCCTCTGTGACTGAATCAAGGGCTTGGTACCATGATCTGTAGCTGTGTATGGGCATGGTGCCATCATCTTTATCTGAATCATAGGCATGGTGCCATGATCTGGTGATGAGCATGGGCATGATATCATCTGCTGTTAAGTCATGAGCATGATGCCAGCTTCTGTAGCTGAGTCATGGGCATTGTCAGCATATGTAACTGAGCATGAGCATGGTGACATAATCTGCAGCTGAGTGGGATTGGTGCCATCATCTTTAGCTGAGTCATGGACTTGGTGCTATCCTCTGTAACTGAGTCATAGGCACAGCGCCATCATCTGTTGATGGGTATGGGCATGGTGCCATCATCTACAAGTGAGCAAGGGTGCCGGGCTATGATCTGCAGCTGAGTCATGTGCATGGTGCCATCATCTGTAGCTGAGTGATGGACATGGTGCCATCTTCTGTGGCTGAGTCATGGGCTCGGTGGCATGAACTGTAGCTGGGTATGGGCATGGTGCCATCATCTGTATCTGAATCATAGGCATGGCCCATGATCTAATGCTGAGCATGGGCATGGTGTCATCATCTGTTTTTGAGTCATGAGCATGGTGCCATCTTCTGTAGCTGAATCAAGGGCATTGTCATCATATGTAGCTGAGCATGAGCATGGTGACATCATCTGTAGCTGAGTAGGCATGGTGCCATCATCTCCAGCTGAGTGATGGGCATATTGCCATTATCAGGAACTGATCAGGTGTATCATGCCATCATCCATGGTTGAGTCATGGACATTGTGCAGTCATCTGTACCTTAGCATAGGCATGCTGCTTCATCTATAGCAAAATCATAGGCATGGTGCCATCCTCTGTAACTGAGTCAAAGGAATGATGCCATGATCTGTAGCTGAGTGGGCATGGTAACCATCTGTAGATGAGTGATGGGCATATTGACATCATCAGGAACTGAGCATGAGAATGGTGCCATCATCCATTTTTGAGTTATAGGCATAGTGCCATCATCTGTAACTGAGCATGGACATGGTGCCATCATCTGTAGCAGATCAAGGATATAGTGCCACCCTTTGTAACTGAGTCATGGGCATATTGCCATCATCTGTAACTGACAATGGACATGGTGCCATCATCTGTAGCTGAGTATGGAACATGGTGCCATCATCTGGGAGTATGAGCATTCTGCCCCCCTCTGTAGCTGTGCCATAGTTATGTTGCCATGATCTGTTGCTGAGTAATTTACATGGTGCCATCATCTGTAATTGAGTATGGGCTTTGTGCCCTTTTCTGCAGCTGAGTGATAGTCATGCTGCCATAATCTGTAGCTGAGACATGGATATAGTCCATCATCTGTACCTTAGCATGGGCCTTCTGCCTCATCTGTATCCAAGTCATGGGCATTATGCTATCCTCTGTAACAGAGTCTAGTTCATGGTGCCATGATCTGTAGCTGAGAATGGGTATGGCACCATCGTCTGTAAATGAATCATAGGCATGGAGCCATGATCTGTAGTTGAGCATGTGTATGGTGCCATCATCTGCAGGTGAACATGGGCATCTGGCTATGATCTGTAGCTTAATCATATGCATAGTGCCATTATCTGTAGTTGAGAATGGGAATGGTGCCATCATCTCTAGTTGTCATGAGCATAATGCTATTGTCTGTAACTGAGCATGGGCATGGGACAGTCATCTGCAGTTGTGCATGGGCATTGTGCCATCATCAGTAGCTGAGTGATGGCAAGGTGTCATCATCTGTAGCTGAGTGATAGGTATGTTGCCATCCTCTGTAACTGAGTCATGGGCTTGGTGCCATGATCTGTAGCTGGGTAAGGGCATGGTGCCATCATCTTTATCTGAATCATAGGCATGGTGCCATGATCTGATGCTGAGCATGGGCATGATGTCATCTGTTGGTGAGTCATGAGCATGGTGCCATCTTCTCCATCTGAGTCCTGGGAATTGTCATTAGCTGAGTATGAGCATGGAGGCATCATCTGTAGCTGAGCGGGGATGGTGGCTTAATATCTAGCTGAGTGATGGGCATATTGCCATCATCAGGAAATGAGCAAGTGTATCGTGCCATCATCCATGGTTGAGTCTTGGACATGCTGCAATCGTCTGTACCTTAGCATGGGCATGTTGCATCATCTTCAGCTGAGTCATGGGCATGGTGCCATTCTCTGTAACTGAGTTAAGGCAATGGTGCCATGATCTTTAGCTGAGCGTACACGGTGCCATCATCTGTAGCTGAGTCATGGACATGGTGCCATCTTCTGTAACTGAGTCATAGGCTTGGTGCCATGATCTGTAGCTGAGCATGGGCATGGTGCCATCATCTCTATCTGAATCATAGGCATGGTTCCATGATCTGATGATGAGCATGGGCATGATGTCATCATATGTTGTTCATTCATGAGCATGGTGCCATCTTCTGTAGCTGCGTCATGGACATTGTCATCATATGTAGCTGCGCATGAGCATTGTGACATCATCTGTAGCTGAGAAGGCATGGTGCCATCATCTCCACCTGAGTGATGGGCATATTGCCATTATCAGGAACTGATCATGTGTATCATGCCATCATCCATGGTTGAGTCATGGATATTGTGCAATCATCTGTACCTTAGCAAGGGCTTCTTGCTTCATCTGTAGCAGAGTCATGGGCATGGTGCCATCCTCTGTAACTGAGTCAAGGGAAAGGTGCCATGATCTGTAGCTGAGTGGGCATGATGCCATTATCTGTACTTGAGTGAAGGGCATATTGCCATCATCAGGAACTAAGCATGAGAATGGTGCCATCACCCATTTTTGAGTTATGGGTAGAGTGCCGTCATCTGTAACTGAGCATGGACATGGTGCCATCATCTGTAGCTGATCAAGGATATAGTGCCACCCTTTGTAACTGAGTCATGGGCATAGTGCCATCTTCTGTAACTGACCATGGACATGGTGCCATCATCTGTAGCTGAGTCATGAGCATGGTGCCATCATCTGGGAGTATGGGCATTCTGCCCTCCTTTGTAGCTGAGCCATAGTCATGTTGCCATGATCTGTAGCTGAGTCATTTACATAGTGCCATAATCTACAATTGAGTATGGGCTTTGTGCCCTTCTCTGCAGCTGAGTGATAGTCATGTTGCCGTCATCTGTAGCTGAGACATGGATATAGTCCATCATCTGTACCTTAGCATCGGCCTGCTGCCTCATCTGTAGCCAAGTCACGGACATTATGCTATTCTCTGTAACAGAGTCAAGGGCATGGTGCCATGATCTGTAGCTGAAAATGGATATCTCACCATCATCTGTAACTGAATCATAGGCATGGAGCAATGATCTGTAGTTGAGCATGTGCATGGTGCCATCATCTGCAGGTGAATATGGGCATCTGGCTATGATCTGTAGCTTAATCATGTGCATAGTGCCATCTTCTGTAGTTGAGGATGGGAATGGTGCCATCATCTCTACTTTTCTTGAGCATAGTGCCATCATCTGTAACTGAGCATGGACATAGTGCCATCATCTGTAGCTGAGTCATGGCCATATTGCCATCATCTGTGGCTGAGTCATTTAAATGGTGCTATCATCTGTAACTGAGTATGGGCATTGTGACCTCCTCTGTAGCTGAATCATAGTCATGTTGCCATCATCTGTATCTGAGTCAAGGATATGGCTCTATATTCTGTACCTTAGCATGGACATGCTGCCTCATCTGTAGCCGAGTCATGGGCATAGTGTCATCCTCTGTAACTGACTCAAGGGCATGGTGCCATGATCTGTAGCTGAGCCAGAGCATGGCACCATCATCTGTAACTGAATCATAGGCATGGTGCCATGATCTGTAGCTGTGCATGGAAATGGTACCATCATCTGCAGGTGAGCATGGGCATTGGGCTATGTTCTGCAGCTGAGTCATGTGCATGGAGCCATCATCTATTGCTTAGAATGGCCATGGTGCCTTCATGTGTAGATGAGTAAAGGGCATGGTGCCATCTTCTGTAACTGAGCATGGGCATGGTGTCATTATTTGCAGCAGACATGACCACAGTGCCATCATCTGTAGTTGAGTAATGGGCATGGTGCCATCCTCTGTAGCTCAGCCATGGGCATTGTGTCATTATCTGTGGATGAGAATTGGCATGGTGCCATCATCTATAGCTGAGAATGGGCATGTGCCATCATCTCTAGTTGAGTCATGAGCATAATGCCATCATCTGCAACTGAGCATGGGCTTGGTACCATCATCTGCAGATGAGCATGGGCAATGTGCCATCATCAGTAACTGAGAGATGGCAAGGTGCCATCATCTGTAGCTGAGTCATGGGCATGGTGCCATCTTCTTTAACTGAGTCATAGTCTTGGTGTCTTGATCTGTAGCTGAGCATGGGCATGGTGACTTAATCTGTAACTGAAACATAGGCATGGTACCATGATCAATAGCTCAGCATGGAAATGGTACCATGATCTTCAGGTGAGCATGGGCATCGGGCTATGATCTGCAGCTGAGTCATGTGCATGGTGCCATCATCTGTAGCTGAGAATGGGAATGGTGCTATCATCTTGTCTGAGTTATGGGCATTGTGCCATCATCTGTGGCTGAGAATGGGCATGCTGCCATCATCTGTAGATTAGTAAAGGGATGGCACCATCTTCTGTAGCTGAGCATGGACATGATGTCATTATCAGCAGCAGAGAATTATGACAGTGCCATCATCTGTAGTTCAGTGATGGGCATGGTGCCATCCTCTGTAGCTATGCAATGTGCACTGCACCATACATAGGTGAGAGATGGCATGGTGCCATCATCTGTAGCACAGAATGGGCATGGTGCCATCATCTCTAGTTGAGTCATGAGCATAATGCCATCATCTGCAATTGAGCATGGCCATGGTACCATCATCTGCAGATGAGCATGGGCATTGTGCCATTATCAGTAGCTGAGTGATCCTAAGGTGCCATCATCTGTAGCTGAGTCATAGGCATGGTGCCATCTTCTGTAACTGAGTCATAGGCTTGGTGCCATGATCTATAGCTGAGCATGGGCATGGTGCCATCATCTCTATCTGAATCATAGGCATGGTTCCATTATCTGATGATGAGCATGGGCATGATGTCATCATATGCTGCTGATTCATGAGCATGGTGCCATCTTCTGTAGCTGAGTCATGGGCATTGTCATCAAATGTAGCTGCTCATGAGCATTGTGACATCATCTGTAGCTGAGTAGGCATGGTGCCATCATCTCCGCCTGAGTGAAGGGCATATTGCCATCATCAGGAACTGATCATGAGAATGGTGCCAGCATCCATTTTTGAGTTATGGGCAGAGTGCCATAATCTGTAACTGAGCATGGACATGGTGCCATCATCTGTAGCTAATCAAGGATATAGTGCCACCCTTTGTAACTGAGTCATGGGCATAGTGCCATCATCTGTAACTGACCATGGACATGGTGCCATCATCTGTAGCTGAGTCATGAGCATGGTGCCATCATCTGGGAGTATGGGCATTCTGCCCTCCTCTGTAGATGAGCCATAGTCATGTTGCCATGATCTGTAGCTGAGTCATTTACATGGTGCCATCATCTGTAATTGAGTATGGGTTTTGTGCCCTTCTCTGCAGCTGAGTGATAGTCATGTTGCCATCATCTGTAGCTGAGACATGGATATAGTCCATCATCTGTACCTTAGCATGGGCCTGCTGCCTCATCTGTAGCCAAGTCATGGGCATTATGCTATTCTCTGTAACAGAGTCAAGGGCATGGTGCCATGATCTGTAGCTGAGAATGGATATCTCACCATCATCTGTAACTGAATCATAGGCATGGAGCAATGATCTGTAGTTGAGCATGTGTATGGTGCCATCATCTGCAGGTGAACATGGGCATCTGGCTATGATCTGTAGCTTAATCATGTGCATAGTGCCATCATCTGTAGTTGAGAATGGGAATGGTGCCATCATCTCTAGTTTTCATGAGCATAATGCCATTGTCTGTAACTGAGCATGGGCATGGGACCATCATTTGCAGTTGTGCATGGGCATTGTGCCATCATCAGTAGCTGAGTGATGGCAAGTTGCCATTATCTGTAGCTGAGTGATAGGTATGTTGCCATCCTCTGTAACTGAGTCATGGGCTTGGTATGATGATCTGCAGGTGGGTAAGGGCATGGTGCCACCATATTTATCTGAATCATAGGCATGGTGCCATGATCTGATGCTGAGCATGGGCATGGTGTCATCATCTGTTGGTGAGTCATGAGCATGGTGCCATCTTCTCTAGCTGAGTCATGGGCCTTGTCATCAGCTGAGTATGAGCATGGTGGCATCATCTGTAGCTGAGTGGGGATGGTGGCCTAATATCTAGCTGAGTGATGGACATATTGCCATCATCAGAAAATGAACATGTGTATCATGCCATCATCCACGGTTGAGTCTTGGACATGCTGCAATCGTCTGTACCTTAGCATGGGCATGCTGCATTATCTTCAGCTGAGTCATGGGCATGGTGCCATTCTCTGTAACTGAGTTAAGGGAATGGTGCCATGATCTTTAGCTGTGTGGGCATGGTGCCATCATCTGTAGTTGAGTCATGGACATGGTGCCATTCTCTGTAACTGAGTCATGAGCATAGTGCCATCATCTGTAACTGAAAATGGACATAATGCCATCATCTGTAGCTGAGTCATGTCCATATTGCCATCATCTGTGGCTGAGTCATTTACATGGTGCTATCCTCTGTAACTGAGTATGGGCATTGTGACCACCTCTGTAGCTGAATCATAGTCATGTTGCCATCATCTGTGTCTGAGTCAAAGATATGGCTCCATATTCTGTACCTTAGCATGGACATGCTGCCTCATCTGTAGCCAAGTCATGGGCATAATGTCATCCTCTGTAACTGACTCAAGGGCATGGTGCCATGATCTGTAGCTGAGCCAGGCAAGGCACCATCATCTGTAACTGAATCATAGGTATGGTGCCATGATCTGTAGCTGTGCATGGAAATGGTACCATCATCTGCAGGTGAGCATGGGCATTGGGCTATGTTCTGCAGCTGAGTCATGTGCATGGAGTCATCATCGATTGATTAGAATGGCCATGATGCCTTCATGTGTAGATGAGTAAAGAGCAGGGTGCCATCTTCTGTAACTGAGCATGGGCATGGTGTCATTATTTGCAGCAGAGCATGACAACAGTGCCATCATCTATAGTTGAGTAATGGGCATGGTGCCATCCTCTGTAGCTCAGCCGTGGGCATTGTGTCATTATCTGTGGATGAGAATTGGCATGGTGCCATCATCTGTAGCTGAGAATGGGCATGTGCCATAATCTCTAGTTGAGTCATAAGCATAATGCCGTCATCTGCAACTGAGCATGGGCTTGGTACCGTCATCTGCAGATGAGCATGGGCAATGTGCCATCATCAGTAACTGAGAGATGGCAAGGTGCCATCATCTGTAGCTGAGTCATGGTCATGGTGCCATCTTCTTTAACTGAGCCATAGTCTTGGTGTCTTTATCTGTATCTCAGCATGGAAATGGTACCATGATATCCAGGTGAGCATGGGCATCGGGCTATGATCTGCAGCTGAGTCATGTGCATGGTGCCATCATCTGTAGCTGAGAATGGGAATGGTGCTATCATCTGTGGCTGAGTTATGGGAATAGTGCCATCATCTGTGGCTGAGAATGGACATGGTGCCATCATCTGTAGATGAGTAAAGGGATGGTGCCATCTTCTATAACTGAGCATGGGCATGGTGTCATTATCAGCAGCAGAGAATTATGACAGTTCCATCATCTGTAGTTCAGTGATGGGCATGGTGCTATCCTCTGTAGCTAAGCAATGTGTACTGCACCATCCGTAGGTGAGAACTGGCATGGTGCCATCATCTGTAGCTCAGAATGGGCATGGTGCCATCATCTCTAGTTGAGTCATGAGCATAATGCCATCATCTGCAATTGAGCATGGTCATGGTACCATCATCTACAGATGAGTATGGGCATTGTGCCATCATCAGTAGCTGAGTGATGCTAAAGTGCCATCATCTGTAGCTGAGTCATGGGCATGGTGCCATCTTCTGTAACTGAGTCACAGGCTTGGTGCCATGATCTGTAGCTGAGCATGGGCATGGTGCTATCATCTCTATCTGAATCTTAGGCATGGTGGCATGATCCGATGATGAGAATGAGCATGATGTCATCATATGTTGTTGATTCATGAGCATGGTGCCATCTTCTGTAGCTGAGTCATGGGCATTGTCATCATACGTAGCTGAGCATGAGCATTGTGACATCATCTGTAGCTGAAAAGGCATGGTGCCATCATCTCCACCTGAGTGATGGGCATATTGTCATTATCAGGAACTGATCATGTGTATCATGCCATCATCCATGGTTGAGTCATGGACATTGTGCAATCATCTGTACCCTAGAAAGGGCTTCTTGCTTCATCTGTAGCAGAGTCATGGGCATGGTGCCACCCTCTGTAACTGAGTCAAGGGAAAGGTGCCATGATCTGTAGCTGAGTTGGCATGATGCCATCATCTGTAGTTGAGTGAAGGGCATATTGCCATCATCAGGAACTGAGCATGAGAATGGTGCCATCATCCATTTTTGTGTTATGGGCAGAGTGCTGTCATCTGTAACTGAGCATGTACATGGTGCAGTCATCTGTAGCTGAGTCATGAGCATGGTGACATCATCTGTGAGTATGGGCATTCTGCCCTCCTCTGTAGTTGATCCATAGTCATGTTGGCATCATCTGTAGCTGAGTCATTTACATGGTGCCATCATCTGTAATTGAGTATGGGCATTGTGCCCTTCACAGCAGCTGAGTCATAGTCATGATGCCGTCATCTGTAGCTGAAACATGGGTATGGTCCATCATCTGTACCTTAGCATGGGCCTGCTGCCTCCTCTGTAGCCAAGTCATTGACATTGTGCTATACTCTGTAACTGAGTCAAGGACATGGTGCCATGATCTGTAGCTGAGCATGATTATGGAACCCTCATCTGTAACTGAATCATAGGCATGGAGCCATGATCTGTAGCTGAGCATGGGAATGATGCCATCTTCTGCAGGTGAGCATTGGCATTGGGCTATGATATGTAGCTGAATCATGTGGATATTGCCATCATCTGTAGCTGAGAATGGGAATGGTGCCATCATCTCTAGTTGAGTCATGAGCATAATGCCATCATCTGTAACTGAGCTTGGGCATGGGACCATCATCTGCAGTTGTGCATGGGCATTGTGTCATCATCAGTAGCTGAGTGATGGCAAAGTGCCATCATCTGTAGCTATGTGATGGGTATGGTGCCATCCTCTGTAACTGAGTCATGGTCTTGATGCCATGATATGTGGCTGGGTATGGGCATGGTGCCATCATCTTTTTCTGAATCATAGGCATGGTGCTATGATCTGATGTTGAGCATGGGCATGGTGGCATCATCTGTTGGTGAGTCATGAGCATGGCGCCATCTTCTGTGGCTGAGTCATGGCATTGTCATCATTAGTAACTGAGCATGATCATGGTGACATCATCTGTAGCTGAGTGGGCATGGTGCCATCATCTCTAGCTGAGTGATGGGCATATCGCCATCATCAGGAACTGAGCATGTGTATCGTGCCATCATCCTTGGTCGTGTCATGGAATTGGTGCAATCATCTGTACCTTAGCATGGGTATGCTGCATCATCTGCAGGTGAGACATGGGCATGGTGCCTTTCACTGTAACTGAGGCAAGGGAATGGTGCCATGATCTTTAGCTGAGCGGGCATGGTGCCATCTTCTGTAGCTAAGTGATGGGCATATTGCAATCATCCAAAAACAAGCAAACAGAGAACAACCACATCAATTAAAGTACCATAAAACTTTATTTTCACAGATGAGCGCTTTCAGGCCATATGCCCTTCATCAGATAACACACAATATAAAACCTCACATATTTAAAATAAGTGTCAACCTATCACATTTCAATAAATAGCCGTCCTTTTCTTTAAGATGGGTTTTAAAGGTATATAACCATTAATACCAGGAGACCTATCTGCTCCTAATCTCACTATCCACCTTGTTTCAGCACATTCAGTTTCATTAACCAAATTGCCCCCCCCCTGGTGTTTGGAATCACAACTTGCATCACCATGAATAAAAATGAATGTGTAGGATTGTCCTTTACATGTAATGCCAAAGCATTACGCTCATTACCAAGTCTAATATCTGATAAATGTTTATAAATTCTGGTCTTAAACATATTATTGGTTTTCCCCACATAATATGTGTCACATCCTTGGCATACAGCTATATATACCAAGTTCTTGGTTTTACAATCAGCATATCCTTTAAAAACATACTGTTTATTTGTCCTAGGATGTACAAAAATTTGAGATTACAAAATGAAATGACAAGCTTTGCATTGATAACATGGGAAGGTACCTTTACTATTAATCTTAATATTTCTCTTATTACTGGGTTCATTACATAACATATCCTTTAGGTTCTTATTCCTCCTAAAAATAAATTTCGGAGCATTCGCTATTTGTGGCCTGAGTTCTGGGTCAGTATACAATATTTGCCAGTGTCGTTTAATAATATCACAAATGTTACCTACGTCACTGCTATAAGTGAGGACCATCTTAATGCCCTCCCTATCATTTCCTTTAGTGGATACTTTATTCTTCCTTACCACTTCATGCATCCTTCTATTCATCCAGGGTTTAGCTGTATTGTTTCTCTTAATCTTACTATAATCTATTAGGGAACTTATTCTATCAGATTTATACCCTCTCCCTATTAAATTCTGTTGGAAGCATTCCACTTCCTCATTAAATTTGTTATCCTCACTACATATCCCGGAAATCCTACACACTTGACCTTTGACTATATTGTCAAAAGTGTGTCTCGGATGCATGCTGCTATAGTGAAGTAAATTGTTACGCCAACACTCTTTCTTAAACAGTGAGGTGGTAATTTTCCCCATCACATCCCTTTCTATTCTAACATCTAAAAAATCTATAGTGCTGGTGGAACAGTGAATGGTAAACCTAAATAATGCAAAACTGTATTCTAAATATTGAACAAACATTTCTAACTGTTGTACATCTCCATCCCATATAAAAAAGAAGTCATCTACAAATCGTACATAAAAATGTAAATATTGTGTCCAAGCATGTGTAGAATTAAATATGACCTGATCTTCCCAATGTGCCAATACCAAGTTGGCGTACGAATTGGCACAGGGTGTGCCCATGGCAATACCCTGTTTCTGTCTATAGTACGTGCCCTGACAATAAAATACGTTATTATCCAAAACTACTTGCAATAATTTACACACACTTTGAACTTCATCATCATTAAACTGTGTTTTACAGCATAATAGTTGTTCTATTGCATGAATTCCATAAACATTGTCAATAACAGTAAACAAATTATTAACATCCAGTGTCACAAACATTGACCTTGTCTCATTACTTGTTAATAAATACTCTGAAACAGAACCCAAAAAATGTGCTGTGTCCCTTAAAATCCTTGGAACATCCTCCACTATAGGTCTAAGTGTGGTCTCCAACCAGATGGATATATGCTCTGTGACCCAACCCCTGCCTGACACAATAGGTCTCAGGGGTGGGTCTTTAGCATCCTTATGAATCTTAGGGAGGGCTTTAAACATCGGTGTAACCGGATTTTGTATAAACAAAAAATCTCTGAGATCCTCATTAATAAAACCTGCTGAATACATGTTCCTAATAGAGCAGTGTACTACAGGATATGTAGTGAGGATAACAAATTTAATGAGGAAGTGGAATGCTTCCAACAGAATTTGATAGGGAGAGGGTATAAGTCTGATAGGATACGTTCCCTAATAGATTATAGTAAGATTAAGAGAAACAATACAGCTAAACCCTGGATGAATAGAAGGATGCATGAAGTGGTAAGGAAGAATAAAGTATCCACTAAAGGAAATGATAGGGAGGGCATTAAGATAGTCCTCACTTACAGCAGTGACGTAGGTAACATTTGTGATATTATTAAATGACACTGGCAAATATTGTATACTGACCCAGAACTCAGGACACAAATAGGGAATGCTCCGAAATTTATTTTTAGGAGGAATAAGAACCTAAAGGATATGTTATGTAAGGAACCCAGTAATAAGAGAAATATTAAGAATAATAGTAAAGGTACCTTCCCATGTTATCAATGCAAAGCTTGTCATTTCATTTTGTAATCTCAAATTTTTGTACATCCTAGGACAAATAAACAGTATGTTTTTAAAGGATATGCTGATTGTAAAACCAAGAACTTGGTATATATAGCTGTATGTCAAGGATGTGACACACATTATGTGGGGAAAACCAATAATATGTTTAAGACCAGAATTTATAAACATTTATCAGATATTAGACTTGGTAATGAGCATAATGCTTTGGCATTACATGTAAAGGACAATCCTACACATTAATTTTTATTCATGGTGATGCAAGTTGTGATTCCAAACACCGGGGGGGGGGGCAATTTGGTTAATGAAACTGAATGTGCTGAAACAAGGTGGATAGTGAGATTAGGAGCAGATAGGTCTCCTGGTATTAATGGTTATATACCTTTAAAACCCATCTTAAAGAAAAGGACGGCTATTTATTGAAATGTGATAGGTTGACACTTATTTTAAATATGTGAGGTTTTATATTGTGTGTTATCTGATGAAGGGCATATGGCCTGAAAGCGCTCATCTGTGAAAATAAAGTTTTATGGTACTTTAATTGACGTGGTTGTTCTCTGTTTGCTTGTGTTTGGATATTCTTGGATTTGCTACGTACAGAGGACTTTGGTGCAAGAGACTGTTTTTTTTTTCTTAATATTGCAATCATCAGGAACTGAGCATTGACATGGTCCCATCATCTGTAGCTGAGTCATGGACATGATGCCATTCTATGTATCTGAGTCATGGGCATAGTGTCATCATCTGTAACTGAGTATGGACATGGTGCCATCATCTGTAGCTGAGTAATGGCCATCTTGCCATCATCTGTGGCTGAGTCATTTACATGGTGGTATAATCTATAACTGAGTATGGGTATTTTGCCCTCCTATCTAGCCGTCATAGTCATGTTGCCATCATCTGTATCTGAGTCATGTACATAGTGCCATCATCTGTACTTTAGCATGGGAATGCTGCCTCACCTGTAGCCGAGTCATTGGCATACTATTATAGACTCATAGGTTCATATGCAGGTACTGGGCTATCGAACCTAGGGCCTAAGTAAGACAAGCCAACAAAGTTCCCTGGCTTATGCCACCCAAGAATGTTAATTTCCTGTGCCCCTGTCATCCTCTGTAACTGACTCAAGGCATGGTGCCATGATCTGTAGCTGAGCATGGGCATGGCACCATCATCTGTAACTGAATCATAGGCATGGTGCCATGATCTGTAGTTGAGCATGGAAATGGTACCATCATCTACAGGTGTGCATGGGCATTGGGCTATGATCTGTAGATGAGTCATGCTCATCGTGTAATCATCTGTAGCTGAGAAAGGAATGGTGCTATCATCTGTAGTTGAGTCATGGGCATGGTGCCATCATCTGTGGCTGAGAATGCGCATGGTGCCATCATCTGTAGATGAGTAAAGGGCATGGAGCCATCTTCTGTAACTTGAGCATGGACATGGTGTCATTATCTGCAGCAGAGCATGACCATGTGCCATCATCTGTAGTTGAGTCATGGGCATGGTGCCATCATCTGTGGCTGAGAATGCGCATGGTGCCATCATCTGTAGATGAGTAAAGGGCATGGAGCCATCTTCTGTAACTGAGCATGGGCATGGTGTCATTATCTGCAGCAGAGCATGACCACGTGCCATCATCTGTAGTTGAGTAATGAACATGGTGCCATCCTCTGTAGCTAAGCCATGGGCATTGTGTCATCATGTGTAGATGAGAATTGGCATGGTGCCATAATCTGTAGCTGAGAATGGGCATGGTGCCATCATCTCTAGTTGAGTCATGAGAATAAAGCCATCATCTGCAACTGAGCATTGGCATTTTACCATCATCTGCAGATGAGCATGAGCATTGTGCCATCATCAGTAGCTGACTGATGGCAATGTACCATCATCTGTAGCTGAGTCATGCGCATGATGCCATTTTTGTAACTGAGTCGTAGGCTTGGTGCCATGATCTGTAGCTGAGCATGGGCATGGTGCCATCATCTGTAACTAAATCATATGCATGGTGCCATGATCTGTCGCTGAGGATGGACATGGTACCATCATCTGTAGATGAGCATGGGCATCAGGCTATGATCTGCAGCTAAGTGATGCAAATAGTGCCATCAGCTGTAGCTGAGTATTGAATAGTGCCATAATATGTAGCTGAGTAATGGGCCTGGTGTTATCATCTGTGGCTGAGAATGAGCATGGTGCCATCATCTGTAGATGAGTAAAGGGCATAGTGTCATCTTCTGTAACTGAGCATGGGCATAATGTCATTATCAGCAGCAGATCATGACCACAGTGCCATCATTTGTAGCTGAGTCA
This sequence comes from Protopterus annectens, assembly GCF_019279795.1. NCBI lineage: Eukaryota > Metazoa > Chordata > Ceratodontiformes > Protopteridae > Protopterus > Protopterus annectens. The sequence continues at coordinate 1,234,486,962 of NC_056735.1, forward strand.
TGGACATAGTGCCATCCTCTGTAACTGAGTCATGGGCATACTGCCATCATCTGTAACTGAGCATGGGCATGGTGTCATCATCTGTAGCTGAGTCATGGCCATGTTGCCATCATCTGTGGCTGAGTCATTAACATGGTGCTATCTTCTGTAACTGAGTATGGGCATTGTGTCCTCCTCTGTAGCTGAATCATAGTCATGTTGCCATCATCTGTATCTGAGTCAAGGACATGGCTCCATAATCAGTACCTTAGCATGGACATGCTGCCTCATGTGTAGCCGAGTCATGGGCATAGTGTCATCTTCTGTAACTGACTGAAGGGCATGGTGCCATGATCTATAGCTGAGCATGGGCATGGCACCATCATCTGCAACTGAATCATAGGCATGGTGCCATGATCTGTAGTTGAGCATTGAAATGGTACCATCATCTGCAGGTGATCATGGGCATTGGGTTATGATCTGCAACTGAGTCATGTGCATGGAGTCATCAGCTATTGCTGAGAATGGGTATGGTGCCATCATGGGTAGATGAGTAAAGGGCATGGTGCCATCTTCTGTAACTGAGCATGGGCATGGTGTCATCTGCAGCAGAGCATGACCACAGTGCCCTCATCTGTAGTTGAGAAATGGGCATGGTGCCATCCTATGTAACTCAGCCATGGGCAATGTGTCATTATCTGTGAATGAGAATTGGCATGGTGCCATCATCTGCAGATGAGCATGGGCATTGTGCCATCATCAGTAGCTGAGAGATGGCAAGGTTCCATCATCTGTAGCTGACTAATGGGTATGGTGCCATCTTCTATAACCGACTCATAGGCTTGGTGCCATGATCTGTAGCTGAGCATGGGCATGGTGACATCATCTGCAACTGAATCATAGGCATGGTGCCATGATCTATAGCTGAACATGGAAATGGTACCATGATCTACAAGTGAGCATGGGGATCGGGCTATGATCTGCAGCTGAGTCTTGCACATGGTGCCATCACCAGTAGCTGAGAATGGGAATGGTGCCATGATCTGTGGCTTAGTCATGGGCATGGTGCCATCATCTGTGGCTGAGAATGGGCATGGTGCCATCATCTGTAGATGAGTAAAGGGATGGTGCCATCTTCTGTAACTGAGCATGGATATGGTGTCATTATCAGTAGCAGAGCATGACGGCAGTGCCATCATCTGTAGTTGAGTGATTGGCATGTTTCCATCCTCTGTAGAAAAGCCATGGGCATTGTGTCATCATCTGTGGGTGAGAATTGGCATGGTGCCAACATCTGTAGCTGAGAATCTGCATGGTGCCATCATCTGCAGATGAGCATGGGCATTGTGCCATCATCAGTAACTGAGAGATGGCAAGGTTCCATCATCTGTAGCTGAGTCATGGGTATGGTGCCATCTTCTGTAACTGAATCATAGGCTTGGTGCCATGATCTGTAGCTGAGCATTGGCATGGTGATATCATCTCTAACTGAAACATAAGCATGGTGCCATGATCTATAGCTGAGCATGGAAATGGTACCATCATCTACAGGTGAGCATGGGCATTGGGCTATGATCTGCAGCTGAGTCATGTGCATGGTGCCATCATCAGTAGCTGAAAATGGGAATGATGCTATCTTCTGTGGCTTAGTCATGGGCATGGTGCCATCATCTGTGGCTGAGAATGGGCATAGTGCCATCATCTGTAGATGAGTAAAGGGATGGTGCCATCTTCTGTAACTGAGCACAGGCATGGTGTCATTATCAGCAGTAGACCATGACAGTGCCATCATCTGTAGTTGAGTGATGGGCATGGTGCCATCCTCTCTAGCTAAGCTATGGGCATTGTGTCATCATCTGTGGGTGAGAATGTGCATGGTGCCATCATCTGTAGCTGAGAATGGGCATGGTGCCATCATCTCTATTTGAGTCATGACCATAATTCCATCATTTGCAACTGAGCATGGACATGGTAGCATCATCTACAAATGAGCATGGGCATTGTGCCATCATCAGTTGCTGAGTGATGGTAAGGTGCCATCATCTGTAGCTGAGTCATGGGCATGGTGCCATCTTCTGTAACTGAGTCATTGGCTTGGCCCCATGATCTGTAGCTAAGCATGGGCATGATGCCATCATCTGTATCTGAATCAATGGCATGGTGCCATGATCTGATGCTGAGCATACGCATGGTCTCATCATCTGTTGTTGATTCATGAGCATGGTGCCAGCTTCTGTAGCTGAGTCATGGGCATTGTTATCATATGTAGCTGTGCATTAGCATTGTGACATCATCTGCAACTGTGAAGGAATAGTGCCATCATCTCCAGCTGAGTGATGGGCATATTGCCATTAACAGGAACTGATCATGTGTATCATGCCATCATCCATGGTTGAGTCATGGACATTATGCAATCTTCTGTACCTTAGCATGGGCTTGCTGCTTCATCTGTAGCAGAATTATGGGCTTGGTGCCACCCTCTGTAACTGTATCAAGGGAATGGTGCCATGATCTGTAGCTGAGTGGGTATAGTGCCATCATCTGTAGTTGAGTGAAGGGCATATTGCCATCATCAGGAACTGAGCATGAGAATGGTGCCATCATCCATTTTTGAGTTATGGGCATAGTGCCATCATCTGTAACTGAGCATGGACATGGTGACATCATCTGTAGCTGAGTCATTGACATGGTACCATCATCTGTAACTGAGTCATGGGCATAGTGCCATGATCTACAATTAAGCATGGACATGGTGCCATCATCTGCAGCTGTCATGAGCATGGTGCCATCATATGTGAGTATGGGCATTCTGCCCTCCTCTGTAGCTGAGCCATAGTCATGTTGGCATCATCTGTAGCTGAATAATTTACATGGTGTCATCATCTGTAATTGAGTATGGACATTGTGCCCTTCTTAGCAGCTGAGTCATAGTCATGTTGCTGAAATCTGTAGCTGAGACATGGATATGGTCTATCATCTGTACCTTAGCATGGGCCTGCTGCTTCATCTGTAGCTGAGCATGGGTATGGCACCATCATCTGTAACCGAATCATAGCCATGAAGCCATGATCTGTAGCTGAGCCTGGGCATGTTGCCATCATCTGTAACTGAATCATAGGCATGGAGCCATGGTCTGTAGCTGAGCATGGGCATGGTGCCATGATCTGCAGGTGAGCATGGGCATGGGGCTATGATCTGTAGCTGAATCATGTGCATGGTGCCATTATCTGTAGCTGAGATATGGATATGGTACATCATCTATACCTTAGCATGGGCCTGCTGCCTCATCTGTAGCTGAGCATGGGTATGGCACCATCATCTGTAACTGATTCATAGCCATGAAGCCATGATCTGTAGCTGAGCATGGGCATGGTGCCATCATCAGCAGGTGAGCAAGGGCATTGGGCTATGATCTGTAGCTGAATCATGTGCATGGTGCCATCATCTGTAGCTGAGAATGGGAATGGTGCCATCATCTCTAGTTGAGTCATGAGCATAATGCCATCATCTGTAACTGAGCATGGGCATGGTGTCATCATCTGTTGTTGAGTCATGAGCATGGTGCCATCTTCTCTAGCTGAGTCATGGGCATTCTCATCATATGTAGCTGAGCATGGGAATGGGACCATCATCTGCAGTTGGGCATGGGCATTTTGCCATCATCAGTAGCTGAGTGATGGCAAGGTGCCCTCATCTGTAGCTGAGTGATGGGTATAGTGCCAGCCTCTGTAACTGAGTCATGGGCTTGGTGCCATGATCTGTAGCTGGGTATGGGCATGGTGCCATCACCTTTTCTAAATCATAGTCATGATGCCATCATCTGATGCTGAGCATGGGCATGGTGTCATCATCTGTTGTTGAGTGGGCATGGTGCCATCATCTCTAGCTGAGAGACTGGGATATTGCCATCATCAGGAACTGAGCATGTATATCATGCCATCATCCATGGTTGAGTCATGGACATGGTGCAATCATGTGTACCTTAGCATGGGCATGCTGCATCATCTTCAGCTGAGTCATGGGCATGGCGCCATTCTCTGTAACTGAGTCAAGTGTATGGTGTCTTGATCTTTAGCTGAGTTGGCATGGTGCCATCATCTGTAGCTGAATCATAGTCATGTTGCCATCATCTGTATCTGAGTCAAGGACATGGCTCCATAATCAGTACCTTAGCATGGACATGCTGCCTCATCTGTAGCCAAGTCATGGGCAAAGTGTCATCTTCTGCAACTGACTCAAGGGCATGGTGCCATGATCTGTAGCTGAGCATGGGCATGGCACCATCATCTGTAACTGAATGATATGCATGGTGCCATGATCTGTAGTTGAGCATGGAAATTGTACCATCATCTGCAGGTGAGCATGGGCATTGGTCTATGATCTGCAGCTGAGTCATGCGCATGGAACCATCAGCTATTGCTGAGAATGGGCATGGTGCCATCATGTGTAGATGAGTAAAGGGCATTGTGCCATCTTCTGTAACTGAGCATGGGCATGGTGTCATCTGCAGCAGAGCAGGACCACAGTGCCCTCATCTGTAGTTCAGCCATGGGCATTGTGTCATTATCTGTCGGTGAGAATTGGCATGGTGCTATCATCTGTTGCTGAGAATGGACATTGTGCCTTTATCTCTTGTTGAGTCATTACCATAATGCCATCACCTGCAACTGAGCATGGGCATGGTAACATCATCTGCAGATGAGCATGGATATTGTGCCATCATCAGTAGCTGAGAGATGGCAAGGTTCCATCATCTGTAGCTGAATCATGGGTATGGTGCCATCTTCTGTAACTGACTCATAGGCTTGGTGCCATGATCTGTAGCTGAGCATGGGCATGGTGACATCATCTGTAACTGAATAATAGGCATGATGCCGTGATGTATAGCTGAAATGGAAATGGTACCATCATCTACAAGTGAGCATGGGCATCAGGCTATGATCTGCAGCTGAGTCTTGCGCATGGTGCCATCATCAGTAGCTGAGAATGGGAATGGTGCCATGATCTTTGGCTTAGTCATGGACATGGGGCCATCATCTGTGGCTGAGAATGGTCATGGCACCATCATCTGTAGATGAGTAAAGGGATGGTGCCATCTTCTGTAACTGAGCATCAGCATGGTGGCATTATCAACAGCAGAGCATGATGACAGTGCTGTCATCTGTAGTTGAGTGATTGGCATGTTGCCATCCTCTGTATCTAAGCCATGGGCATTGTGTCATCATCTGTGGGTGAGAATTGGTATGGTGTCATCATCTGTAGCTGAGAATGGGCATGGTGCCATCATCTGCAGATGAGCATGGGCATTGTGCCATCATCGGTAGTTGAGAGATGGCAAGGTTCCATCATCTGTAGCTGAGTCATGGGTATGGTGCCATCTTCCGTAACTGACTCAAAGGCTTGGTGCCATGATCTGTAGCTGCGCATAAAAATGGTACCATCATCTACAGTTGAACATGGACATCAGGCTATGATCTGCAGCTGAGTCATGTGCATGGTGCCATCATCAGTAGCTGAGAATGGGAATGATGCCATCTTCTGTGGCTTAGTCATGGGCATGGTGTCATCATCTGTGGCTGAGAATGGGCATAGTGCCATCTGTAGATGGGTAAAGGGATGGCGCCATCCTCTGTAACAGAGCATGGACATGGTGTCATCAGCAGCAGAGCATGACAGTGCCATCATCTGTAGTTTAGTGATGGGCATGTTGCCATCCTCTGTAGCTAAGCTATGGGCATTGTGTCATCTGTGGGTGAGAATTGGCATAGTGCCATCATCTGCAGCTGAGAATGGGCATGGTGTGATCATCTCTATTTGAGTCATGAGCATAATTCCATCATTTGCAACTGAGCATGGGCATGGTACCATCATCTGCAGATGAGCATGGGCATTGTGCCATCATCAGTAGCTGAGTGATGGCAAGGTGCCATCATCTGTAGCTGAGTCATGGGCATGGTGCCATCTTATGTAGCTGAGTCATTGGTTTTGCACCATGATCTGTAGCTGAGCATGGGCATGGTGCCATCATCCGTATCTGAATCATAGGCATGGTGCCATGATCTGATGCTGAGCATAGGCATGGCATCATCATCTGTTGTTGATTCATGAGCATGGTGCCAGCTTCTGTAGCTGAGTCATGGGCATTGTTATCATATGTAGCTGCGCATGAGCATGGTGACATCTTCTGTAGCTGAGAAGGCATGGTGCCATCATCTCCAGCTGAGTGATGGGCATATTGCCATTAACAGGAACTGATCATGTGTATCATGCCATCATCCATGGTTGAGTCATGGACATTATGCAATCATCTGCACCTTAGCATGGGCTTGCTGCTTCATCTGTAGCAGAATTATGGGCTTGGTACCACCCTCTGTAAATGTGTCAAGGGAATGGTGCCATGATCTCTAGCTGAGTGGGCATAGTGCCATCATCTATAGTTGAGTTAAGGGCATATAGCCATCACCAGGAACTGAGTATAAGAGTGGTGCCATCATCCATTTTTGAGTTATGGGCATAGTGCCATCATCTGTAACTGAGCATGGACATGGTGACATCATCTGTAGCTGAGTCGTGGACATGGTGCCATCATCTGTAACTGAGTCATGGGCATAGTGCCATGATCTGCAACTAAGCATGGACATGGTGCCATCATCTGCAGCTGTCATGAGCATGGTGCCATCATATGTGAATATGGGCATTCTGCCCTCCTCTGTAGCTGAGCCATAGTCATGTTGGCATCATCTGTAGCTGAATCATTTACATGGTGCCATCATCGGTAATTGAGTATGGGCATTGTGCCCTTCTCTGCAGCTGAGTCATATTCTTGTTGCTGAAATCTGTAGCTGAGACATGGATATGGTCCATCATCTGTACCTTAGCATGGGCCTGCTGCCTCATCTGTAGCCGAGTCATGGGCATTGTGCTATCCTCTGTAACTGAGTCTAGGACATGGAGCCATGATTTGTATCTGAGCATGGGCATGGCACCATCATCTGTAACTGAATCATAGGCATGGAACCATGATCTGTAGCAGAGCATGGGTATGGTGCCATGATCTGCAGGCGAGCATGGGCATGGTGCCATGATCTGCAGGCAAGCATGGGCATTGTGCCAACATCAGTAGCTGAGTGATGGCAGGGTGCCATCATCTGTAACTGAGTCATGGGCATGGTGCCATCCTCTGTAAGTGAGTCATGGGCTTGGTGCTATGATCTGTAGCTGAGCATGGGCATGGTGTCATCATCTGTTGTTGAGTCATGAGCATGGTGTCATCTTCTGTAGCTGAGTCATGGGCAATGTCATCATATGTAGCTCAGCATGAACATTGTGACATCATCTGTAGCTGCATGGGCATGGTGCCATCAGCTCTAGCTGAGTGATGGGCATATTGCCATCATCAGGAACTGAGCATGTGTATTATGCCATCATCCATAGTTGAGTCATGACATGGTGCCATCATCTGTACCTTAGCATGGGCATGCTGCATCATGTGTAGCTGAGTCATGGGCATGGTGCCATTCTCTATAACTGAGTCAAGGGAATGGTGCGATGATCTGTAACTGAGCATGGGTATGGTGCCATGATCTGCAACTGAATAATAGACATGGTGCCATTATCTGTAAGTGGGCATGGGCATAGTGCCATCATCTGTTGCTGAGTTATTCGCATGGTGCCTTCTTCTGTAGCTGAGTGATGGGCATTATGTTATCACCTGTAGTTGAGCATGAGCATGGTGCTATCATCTGTAGCTGAAAATGGGCAAGGTGCCATAATCTCTAGTTGAGTGATGGGAATATTGCCATTATCTGTAACTGAGCATCCACGTGGTGCCATCATCCATAGCTGAGTCATGGGTATGGTGCCATCACTTGTACCTGAGCATGGACATTATAAAATAATCTGTAGCTGAGTGAAGGGCATTGTGGCATCCTCTGTGAATGAGTCATGGGTATGGTGTAGTCATTTCTATCTGAGTCATGGGCATGGTGCAATCATCTGTAACTCAGTATGGGCATTGTGCCCTCCTCTGTATCTGGGCCATGGGTTAGTGCCATCACCTTCAGCTGATTCAGGGGCATGGGGCCATCCTCTGTAACTGAGTCATTTGTATGCTGCCATCATCTGTAGCTGATAATGGGCATGGTACAATCTGCAGCTGAGCACGGGCATTGTGGCATCATCAGTATGTGAGTCATGGCAAGGTGCCACAATCTGTAGCTGAGTCATGGGCATGGTCCCATCCTCTATAACTGAGTCAAGGGCATGGTGCCATGATCTGTAGCTGAGCATGGGCATGGTGTCATCTGTTGCCAAGTCATGAGCATGGTGCCATCTTCTGTAGCAGAGTCATGGGCATTGTCATCATATGTAACTGAGCATGAACATGGTGCCATCATCTGAAGCTGATAATGGGCATGGTACCATCTGCAGCTGAGCATGGGCATTGTGGCATCATCAGTATATGAGTCATGGCAAGGTGCCACCATCTGTAGCTGAGACAAGGGCATGGTCCCATCCTCTATAACTGAGTCATGTGCATGGTGCCATCATCTGCAGCTGACCATGGATATGGTGCCATCTTCTGTAGCTGAGTCATGAGCATGGTGCCATCATCTGTGAGTATTGGTATTTTGCCCTCCTCTGTAGCTGAGTCATAGTCATGTTGCCATAATCTGTAGCTGAGTCGTTTACATGGTGCCATCATCTGAAATTGAGTATGGGCATTGTGCCCTTCTCTGCAGCTGAGTCATAGTCATGTTGCTGAAATCTGTAGCTGAGACATGAATATGGTCCATCATCTGTACCTTAGCATGGGCCTGCTGCCTCATCTGTAGCCGAGTCATGGGCATTGTGCTATCCTGTGTATGTGAGTCAAGGGCATGGTGCCATGATCTGTGGCTGAGCATGGGTATGGTGCCATGATCTGCAACTGAATAATAGGCATGGTGCCATGATCTGTAAGTGGGCATGGACATAGTGCCATCATCTGTTGCTGAGTTATTGGCATGGTGCCTTCCTCTGTAGCTGATTGATGGGCATTATTTTATCATCTGTAGTTGAGCATGAGAATGGTGCTACCATCTGTAGCTGAAAATGGGCAAGGTGACATCATCTCTAGTCGAGTGATAGGAATATTGCCATCATCTGTAACTGAGCATGCACGTTTTGCCATCATCCATAGCTGAGTCATGGGTATGGTGCCATCACTTGTACCTGAGCATGGGCATGATACAATCATCTGTAGCTGAATGAAGGGCATGGTGCCATCCTCTGTGAATGAGTCATGGGTATGGTGTAGTCATCTGTATCTGAGTCATGGGCACGGTGCAATCATCTGTAATTCAGTATGGGCATTGTGCCTTCCTCTATATCTGAGTCATGGGTTGGTGCCATCATCTGTAACTAATTCAGTAGCATGGGGCCATCTTCTGTAACTGAGTCATTTGTACGGTGTCATCATCTGTAGCTGATAATGAGCATGGTACCATCTGCAGCTGAGCATGGGCATTGTGGCATCATCAGTATGTGAGTCATGGCAAGGTGCCACAATCTGTAGCTGAGTCATGGGCATGGTCCCATCCACTATAACTGAGTCATGGGCATGGTGCCATTCTCTGTAACTGAATCAAGAGAATGGTGCCATGATCTTTAGCTGAGCAGGCATGCTGCCATCATCTCCAGCTGAGTGATGGGCATATTGCCATTATCAGGAACTGATCATGTGTATCATGCCTTCATTCATGGTTGAGTCATGGACATTATGCAGTCATCTGTTCCTTAGCATGGGCATGCTGCTTCATCTGTAGCAGTGTCATGGGCATGGTGCCATCCTTTGTAACTGAGTCAAAGGAATGGTGCCATGATCTGTAGCTGAGTGGGCATGGTGACATCATCTGTAGCTGAGTGTGCATGGTGCCATCATCAGGAACTGAGCATGTGTATCGTGCCATCATCCATGGTTGAGTCATGGACATGGTGCAATCATCTGTACCTTAACATGGGCGTGCTGTATCATCTGCTGCTGAGTCATGGACATGGTGCCATTCTCTGTAACTGAATAAAGGGAATGGTGCCATGATTTTTAGCTGAGCGGGAATGGGGACATCATCTGTAGCTAAGTGATGGGCATATTGCCAACATCAGGAACTGAGCATGGGAATAGTGCCATCATTCATGGTTGAGTCGTGGGCATAGTCCCATCATCTGTAGCTGAGTCATGGCCATGTTGCCATCATCTGTGGCTGAGTCATTTACATTGTGCTATCCTCTGCAACTGAGTATGGGCATTGTGCTCTCCTCTGTAGCTGAGTCATGGACATGGTGCCATCATCTGTACCTTAACATGGGCATGCTGCCTCATCTGTTGCCGAGTCATGGGCATAGTGTCATCCTCTGTAACTGACTCAAGGGCATGGTGCCATGATCTATAGCTGAGTATGGGCATGGCACCATCATCTATAACTGAATCATAGGCATGATGGCATGATCTGTAGTTGAGCATGGAAATGGTACCATCATCTGCAGGTGAGCATGGGCATCGGGCTATGATCTAGAACTGAGTCATGTGCATGGCGCCATCATTAGTAGCTTAGAATGGGAATGGTACCATAATCTGTAGCTGAGTTATGGGAATGGTGCCATCTTCTGTGGCTGAGAATGGGCATGGTGCCATCTGTAGAAGAGTAAGGGGCATGGTGCCATTGCCTGTTACTGAGCTGGGCATGGTGTTATTGTCTGCAGCAGAGCATGACTCTGTGGCTGAGAATGGGCATGGTGCCATCATCTGTAGAAGAGTAAGGGGCATGGTGCCATTGTCTGTAACTGAGTTGAGCATGATGTCATTGTCTGCAGCAGAACATGACCACAGTGCCATCATCTGTAGTTAGTAATGGACATGGTGCCATCCTCTGTAGCTAAGCCATGGGCATTATGTCATCATCTTTGATGAGAATTTGCATGGTGCCATCATCTGTGCCTGAAAATGGGCATGGTGCCATAATCCCTAGTTGTGTCATGAGCATAATGCCATCATCAGCAACTGAACATGGGCATGGTACCATCATCTGCAGATGAGCATGGGCATTGTGCCATCATCAATAGCTGAGTTATGGCAAGGTGCCATCATCTGTAGCTGAGTCATGGGCAAGGAGCCATCTTCTCTAACTGAATCGTGGGCTTGTTGCCATGATCTGTAGCTGAGCATGGGCATGGTGCCATCATCTGTAACTGAATCATAGGCATGGTGCTATAACTGATGCTGAGCATGGGCATCGTGTCATCATCTGTTGTTGAGTCATCATCATGGTGCCATCTTCTGCAGCTGAGTCATGGGCATTGTCATCATATGTAGCTGAGCATGACCATGGTGACATCATCTGTAGCTGAGTGGCCATGGTGCCATCATCTCTAGCTGAGGGATGGGCATATTGCCATCATCAGGAACTGAGCATGTGTATTGTGCCATCATGTACATGGTGCCTTCATCTGTACCTTAGCATGGGCATGCTGGCATCATCTGTAGCAGAGTCATGGGCATGGTGCCATCCTCTTTAAATTAGTAATGGGAATGGTGGCGTGATCTTTAGCTGAGTGGGCATGGTGCCATCATCTGTAGCTGAGTGATGGGCATATTGCCATCATCAGGAACTGAGCATGGGAATGGTGCCATCATCCATGTTTGAGTCATGGGCATAGTGCCATCATCTGTAATTGAGCATGGGCATGGTGCCATCATCTGTAGCTGAGTCATGGCCATGTTACCATCATCTGTGGGTGAGTCATTTACATGATGCTATCATCTGTAACTGAGTATGGGCATTGTGCCATCTTCTGTAGCTGAGTCATAGTCATGTTGCCATCATCTGTAGATGAGTCATGAACATGGTGCCATCATCTGTACCTTAGCATGGGCATGCTGCCTCACCTGTAGCTGAGTCATGGGCATAGTGCCAGCCACTGTAACTGACTAATGGGCATGGTGCCATGATCTGTACCTGAGCATAGGCATTACACCATCATCTGTAACTGAATCATAGGCATGGTGCTATCATCTGTAACTGAGTATGGGCTTTGTACCCTCCTCTGTAGCTGAGTCATAGTCATGTTGCCATCATCTGTATTTGAGTCATGGACATGGTGCCATCATCTGTACCTTAGCATGAGCATGCTGCCACATCTGTTGCTGAGTCATGGGCATAGTGTCATCCTCTGTAACTGACTCAAGGGCATGGTGCCATGATCTGTAGCTGAGCATGTGCATGGCACCATCATCTGTAACTGAATCATAGGCATGGTGGCATAATCTGTAGTTGAACATGGCAATGGTACCATCGTCTGCAGGTGAGCATGAGCATTGGGCTATGATCTACAACTGAGTCATGTGCATGGTGCCCTCATTAGTAGCTGAGAATGGGAATGGTGCCATCATCTGTAGCTGAGTCATGGGCATGGTACCATCATCTGTGGCTGAGATTGGGCATGGTGCCATCATCTGTAGAAGAGTAAAGGCATGGTGCCATTGTCTGTAACTGAGCATGGTGTCGCAAAGCATGACCACATTGCCATCATCTGTAGGTGAGTAATGGGCATAGTGCCATCCTCTGTAGCTAAACCATGGGCATTGTGCAATCTGTGGATGAGAATTGGCATGGTGCCTTCATCTGTAGCTGAAAATGGGCATGGTGCCTTCATCCCTAGTTGAGTCATGAGCATAATGCCATCATCTGCAACAGAGCATGGGCATGGTACCAACATCTGCAGATGAGCATGGGCATTGTGTCATCATCAGTAGCTGAGTGATGGCAAGGTGCCATCATCTGTAGCTGAGTTATGGGCATGGTTCCATTTTCTGTAACTGAATCATGGGCTTGGTGCCATTATCTGTAGCTGAGCATGGGCATGGTGCCATCATTTGTAATTGAATCATAGGCATGGTGCTATAATCTGATACTGAGCATGGGCATAGTGCCATCATCTCTAGCTGAGGGATGGGCATATTGTCATCATCAGTAACTGGTCATGTGTATTGTGCCATCATCTAAAGTTGAGTCATGTACATGGTGCCATCATTTGTACCTTAGCATGGGCAAGCTGCATCATCTGTAGCAGACTCATGGGCATGGTGCCATCCTCTAAATGAGTCATGGGAATGGTGCCATGGTCTTTAGCTGAGTGGGCATGGTGCCATCATCTGTAGCTAAGTGATAGGCATATTGCCATCATCAGGAACTGAGCATGGGAATGGTGCCATCATCCATGGTTGAGTCATGGGCATAGTGCCATCATCTGTAACTGACCATGGACATGGTGCCATCATCTGTAGCTGAGTCATAGTCATGTTGCCATCATCTGTAGATGAGTCAGGAACATCATGCCATCATCTGTACATTACAATGGGCATGCTGCCTCACCTGTAGCTGAGTCATAGTCATGTTAACATCATCAGTGGATAAGTCATGAACATGGTGCCATCATCTGTACCTTAGCATGGCCATGCTGCCTCACCTGTAGCCGAGTCATAGGCATAGTGCCATCCACTGTAACAGACTAACGGACATGGTGCCATGATCTGTAGCTAAGCATAGGCATGACACCATCATCTGTAACTGAATCATAGGCATGGTGTCATGATGTATAGCTGAGCATGGGCATGGTGCCCTCATCTGCAGGTGAGCATGGGCATCGGGCTGTGATCTGTAACTGAAAAGTGCACATGGTGCCATCATCTCTTGGTGAGTCATGAGCATGGTGCCAACTTCTGTAGCTGAGTCATGGGAATTGTCATCATATGTAGCTGAGCATGAGCATGGTGACATCATCTGTATCTAAGTGGGCATAGTATCATCATCAGGAACTGAGCATGTGTACCATGCCATCATCCATGGCTGAGTCATGGACATGGTGCAATCATCTGTACCTTAACATAGGCATACTATATCATCTGCAGCTGAGTCATGGACATGGTGCCATTCTCTGTAACTGAGTCAAAGGAATGGTGCCATCATCTGTAGCTGAGTGATGGGCATATTGCCATCATCAGGAACTGAGTATGGGAATAGTGCCATCATCCACGGTTGAGTCATGGGCATAGTCCTATCATCTGTAAATGAGCATGGACATGGTACCATCATCTGCAGCTGTATCATGGCCATGTTACCATCATCTGTGGCTGAGTCATTTACATTTTGCTATCATTTGTAACTGGGTATGGGCATTTTGCCTTCCTTTGTAGCTGAGTCATAGTCTTGTTGCCATCATCTGTATCTGAGTGATGGACATGGTGCCATCATCTGTACCTTAGCATGGGCATGCTGCCTCATCTGTTGCAGAGTCGTGGGCATAGTGTCATCCTCTGTAACTGACTCAAGGGCATGGTGCCATGATATGCAACTGAGCATTGGCATGGTACCATCATCTGTAGATGAGCGTGGGCATTGTGCCATCATCAGTAGCTGATTGATGGCAAGGTGTCATCTGTAGCTGAGTTATGGGCATGGTGCCATCTTCTGTAGCTGAGTCATAGGCTTGATGCCATGATCTGTAGCTGAGCATGGAAATGGTACCATTATCTGCAGGTGACCATGAGCATTGTGCTATGATCAGCAGCTGAGTCATGTGCATGGTGCCATCATCTGTAGCTGAGAACGGGAATTGTGCCATCATCTGTAGCTGAATCATGAGCATGGTGACATCATCTGTGGCTGAGAATGGGCATGATGCCATCATCTGTAGATGATTAAAGAGCATGATGCCATCTTCTGTAACTGAGCATGAGCATGGTGTCATCTTCAGCCAAGCATGACCACAGTGCCATCATCTGTAGTTGAGTAATGAGCATGGTGCCTTCCTCTGTAGCTAAGCCATGGACATTGTGTCATCATCTGTGGATGAGAATTGGCATTGTGCCATAATCTGTAGCTGAGAATGGGCATGCTGCCATCATCTCTAGTTGATCCATGAGCATAATGCCATTATCTGTAACTGAGAATTGGCATGGTACCAACATCTGCAGATAAGCATGGGCATTGTGCCAACATCAGTAGCTGAGTGATGGCAGGGTGCCATAATCTGTAGCTGAGTCATGGGCATGGTGCCATCTACTTTAAGTGAGTCATGGGCTTGGTGCCATGATCTGTAGCTGAGCATGCGCATTGTGTCATCATCTGTTGTTGAGTCATGAGCATGGTGTCATTTTCTGTAGCTGAGTCATGGGGAATTGTCATCATATGTAGCTGAGCATGAACATTGTGACATCATCTCTAGCTGAGTGATGGGCATATTGCCATCATCAGGATTTGAGCATGTGTATTGTGCCATCATCCATAGTTAAGTAATGACATGGTGCCATGATCTGTACCTTAGCATGGGCGTGCTGCATCATGTATAACTGAGTCATGGGCATGGTGCCATTCTGTATAACTGAGTCAAGGGAATGGTGCCATGATCTGTAGCTGAGCATGGGTATGGTTCCATGATCTGCAACTGAATAATAGGCATGGTGCCATGATCTGTAAGTGGGCATGGATATGGTGCCATCATCTGTTGCTGAGTTGTTGGCATGGTGCCTTCCTCTTTAGCTGAGTGATGGGCATTATGTTATCATCTGTAACTGAGCATGAACATGATGCAATCATCTGTAGCTGAAAACGTGCAAGGTGCCATCATCTCTAGTTGAGTGATGGGAATATTGCCATCATCTGTAACTGATCATGACCGTGGTGCCATCATCCATAGCTGAGTCATGGGCATGGTGCCATCACTTGTACCTGAGCATGGGCATGATACAATCATCTGTAGCTAAGTGAAGGGCATGGTTCCATCCTCTGTGAATGAGTCATGGGTATGGTGTAGTCATCTGTAGCTGATTCATGGGCATGGTGCAATCATCTGTAACTCAGTATGGGCATTGTGCCCTCCTCTGTATCTGAGTCATGGGTTGGTGCCATCATCTGTAGCTGATTCAGGGGCATGGTGCCATCCTCTGCAACTGAGGCATTTGTATGGTGCCATCATCTGTAGCTGATAATGGGCATGGTACCATATGCAGCTGAGCATGGGCATTGTGGCATCATCAGTATGTGAGCCATGGCAAGGTGCTGTCATCTGTAGCTGAGTCATGTGCATGGTCCCATCCTCTATAACTGAGTCATAGGCATGATGCCATGCTGTGATGCTGTCCATGGGCATGGTGTCATCTGTTGCCGAGTCATTAGCATGGTGCCATCTGCTGTAGCGGAGTCATGGGCATTTTCATATGTAGCTGAGCATGAACATGGTGCCATTATCTGTAGGTGAGTGGGCATAGTGCCATCATCTCTAGCTGAATGATTGGAAGAAAGATCTGAACTACAGTTCCTCAGGGAGGCCCCTGTCCATCTAATGAAGCCGGATAAGGGGGGTGGCATCACTATTATGTCTAGTGATGATTATAACTTTAGAATGTACCAGATTCTTAATAGCGAAGCTTATTTAAAATCATCTATTAGTGAGATGAACACGGCACACAACAGGATTAAGGGCTTCATAGAGGAGTTGTACATTGAGGCACGTATTGATAGAGAGACATACAGTTACATGCAGCAAATCACACCAAGAACCCCCATGTTGTTTGGAATCCCTAAAATTCATATGAACATCAATAACCCACCAATGAGACCCTTGGTGGATGGGAGGAACAGTATCACATACACCTGTGCCAAGGTTTTGGACAGGATTTTAAAAAAATATGTGGTAATGGAAAGGCAAATTACAAAAGATTCATGGTTTTTCTTAAGTTCCATCAATACTTTAGGGTTCCACCCCAACTGCTTGCTAGTAGCCATCGACGTGAAGGATCTTTACTCGTCCATTCCTCACAACATAGCAGTAGATTGGGTACCTGCAATGTTAAGGTTATTGGGAGCAACAAGTGAAGAAAGTCAACTGGTAGGAGAGTTGATTGATGTTGTTCTTTCATACAACTTTCTTAAATTTGAGAAAGAACTATACCATCAAAGAATCGGGATAGCCATGGGTTCCCCATGTGGGGGGAGTATAGCTAACTTAGTC
Source organism: Protopterus annectens (assembly GCF_019279795.1). Lineage (NCBI taxonomy): Eukaryota > Metazoa > Chordata > Ceratodontiformes > Protopteridae > Protopterus > Protopterus annectens. Next base: position 1,234,503,987 of record NC_056735.1, read on the forward strand.
ATGGCATTCTGGGAGAGATCTTTCTTACTAAACGAAGGAGGTCCCAATTCTAAATTGCTCTTCTACACTAGGTTTCTCGACGATATGTTTGTAATGTTCAATGGAACTAATACTGACATTGAGGAATTCATGGGGTACCTTAATAGTTCTACGGATTTTTTTTCTTTCACATTTCGTTACAATAGTGATAGAATTGACTACCTAGATGTAGACCTCAGGAAGGATTACAACAGGAAAATTTGGGTCTCCAAGATACACCGGAAGGAGACATACTCTAACTCCTTCCTACATCATTCTAGCTGCCACCCCAAACACCAAAAGAAATCAGTGGTAAAGGGTCAGCTAGTAAGGGCGGCTAGAATGATAACATATGATGAGGAATTTTCCACAGAATGTGAAACTTTACTCCAGTTCTTTTTGAGGAGGGGTTACCCTTATGACTTCCTTCTCGAGATCATGGAAGAAGTCCAAACTAAAAGAACTATGAAAGTATATGTACCATTGTTAAACGATAGTGGTACAAACCAGAGTGCGATAGTACCCCATGAAGGCAGCGAATTGAACGAAGTGAGTCACATGGCTAGTTTTTGCTGTACCTTCAATTTAGATTCCAATTTGATTTATAGCATTACCTTAAAAAACTGGGACTTCTTGTCCAATGATGATGAACTGAGAAATAAACTCCCGATTAAACCAAAGATGGTTTACAAAAGGGGCAGTAATCTGAAAGAACTTCTTGAGAGTAGTAAACAGGTATACACAACTAGGAAAGGAATGTCCAAATGTAACATGTGTAAGTATTGTAAGTTTATTGATGAAGGTTGTAATTTTGAAATGGGGGAGTGGAAGTTTAAAACACATTACAGACTCAACTGTAATAGTAAACAAGTGGTGTACTTGGCTAAGTGCTGCCAATGTCCGGCCTTCTATATCGGGAAGACGGACAGAAGGCTAAATGAGAGAATATATGAACACCTTTACAGTATTAGGAGTAATAGATTGTCCAATGCCTTGGCAAGGCACATAAATGACAACCCAGGACACGAGTTCAAATTCAGGGCCATTGACCAACAGGTCAGTGATGGAAGGGGTGGCCATGACTCATTAAAACTCGAAAGGAAAGAGCTTCTCTGGCAATTGAGGGTAAACGCGAACCAGAGACCTGATATCAATGAAATGTGTTCAATTCAGTGCATATTGAGGTTGAAGAATCTAGAGAGGTAGTGAATCTTTTTCCTAAAACATTCCTATCCACTCATCTACTACACTCTTTATTCACTACACTTTTATTTACTACACTTTTGAAGAGTAGTTTATCAGTTCCGAAATGCTTGTTCCAGTCTCTATCCACCTTAAGAGGTAAACACCTGGTAACATCAAGGTGTACACCTCTCTACTTACTTTTCTACTATCTTCCTAGTGGTGATTTATGGCCTTCATGTTTTATTTATTTATGTATTCGTTTTCATTCTTTTTCATGTTGGACCTAGGAGACCAGTACATCGATGTCATGTTGTGTGAGTTTTGTGGATCTATTTTACGCTAGTACAACAGGTAGATCTCCCTACACACACTTACATACACACAAGATTAATACCTACTATATAAACATTTGTTTTTACATTATAGTACAGTATGTACCAAATGTACAACAAAGGGTAAAGTATGTAGGAATGTGGTTTTGGACTACACCTGGGTCTGTTTACTACTAGCTGGATAGCACTTTTAAAACTTTTAAAATTGTTTAAAATTGTTTAAAATTGTTCAACAATACCAACTTGCAGAATGTATGACGTTTTTACACATGGGTGGTGATATACTTTATACTGAATAAGTATACACTTCTTATATTTTCTATACTACACAAGTATATACTTTTTATTGCAATATATATTTTTTATGTATTTATTTTTTAAGTGTTTCTCTGTTGGGGCTTGAATACACAGTAAAGACTATGCAAATGTCTTGCAAAGTTTGTTTGTAATGGCTGCATTAGACACTTGTATTTTACTGATTGCAGTATAAAACGCTCGTATACAATGAGGTTAATAGGTTCATTAACCTTTTTTAATTAGTTTTAATTAATGAAGTTGTATAAAGGCAAGCCCACTTGTGGGTTTCACTGTTTTGTCTTCTGAAGAAGTCAAGTATTGGCTTGTCGAAAAGTGTACGATACTGAACGCACTTTAAGTTAATAAACGAAAGTTAATTCCAGCATTTTCGTGAAGAGCGCCCTGTTTCCAACTGCTTTGTCATTGGTTTCTTTTTCGTTTTGTTGGTGAATGATTGGCATATTGCCATCAGGAACTGAGTATGGTATGGTGCCACTATCAATGGTTGAGTCATTGGCATAGTGCCATCATCTGTAACCAAGCATGGACATGGTGCCATCATTTGTAACTGAGTCATTGGCATAGTGCCATCTTCTGTAACTGAGTCATGTGCATGGTGTGGTCATCTGTAGCTGAGTCATGGGCATGGTGCCATCCTCTGTAACTGAGTCAAGGGCATGGTGCCATGATCTGTAGCTAGCATGGGCATGGTGCCTTCATCTGCAGCTGAGCATAGATATCTTGCTATGATCGCTAGCTGAGTCATGAGCATGATGCCATCATCTGTAGCGGAGAATAGTAATGGTGCCATCATCTGTAGCTGAGTCATGGGCATGGTGTCATCATCTGTGGCTGAGAATGGGCATAGTGACATCATCTGTAGATAATGAAAGAGCATGGTGCCATCTTCTGTAACTGAGCATGAGCATGGTGTCATTATCTGCAACAGAGCATGGTCACAGTGCCATCATCTGTAACTCACCATTGCAATGGTGACATTTTCTGTAACTGAACATGGGCATGGTGCTACCATCTGTAGTTGAGTAATGGGCATGGTGCCATCCTCTGTAGCTAAGCCATGGGCATTGTGTCATCATATGTGGATGAGAATGGGCATGGTGCCATCATCTGTAGCTGAGAATGGGCATGGAGCCATTATGTCTAGTTGAGTCATGAGCATAATGCCATCATCTGTAACTGAGCATGGGCATGGTGCTATCATCTGCAGCTAAGCATGGGAATTGTGCCATCATCAGTAGCTGAGTCATGGCATGGTACCATTATCTGTAGCTGAGTTATGGCATGGTCCCATCCTGTGTTACTGAGTCATGGGTTTGGTGCCATGATCTGTAGCTGAGCATGGGCATGGTGTCATCATTTGTCTGAATCATAGGCATGTGCCATGATCTGATGCTGAGCATGGGCTTGGTGTCATCTGTTGAATCCTGAGCATGGTGCCATCATTTGCAGCTGAGTAGGCATGGTACCATCATCTCTAGCTGAGTGTTGGGCATATTGCCATCATCAGGAACTGAGCATGGGTATCGTGTCATCATCCATGGTTGAGTCATGTACATGGTGCCATCATATGTACCTTAGCATGGGCATTTTGCATCATCTATAGCTGAGTCATGGGCATGGTGACATCCTCCAAAACTGAGTCTGGGCATGGTGCATTGATCTGTAGCTGAGCATAGGCATGGTGCCATCATCTGTAACTGAATAATAGGCATGGTGCCATGATTTGCAGCTGAGCATGGGCATGGTGCCATCCCCTGTTGCTGATTCATGGGCATGGTGCCTTCCTCTGTAGCTGAGTGATGGGCATTCTTTCATCATCTGTAACTGAGCATGAGCATGGTGCCATCATCTGTAGTTGAAAGTGAGCAAGGTGCCACCATTTCTAGTTGAGTGATGGGAATATTGCCATCATCTGTAATTGAGCATGGGCATGGTGCCATCATCCGTAGCTGAGTAATCAGCATGGTGCCACCACTTGTAGCTGTGCATGGGCAAGATGACATCATCTGTAGCTGAGTGAAGGGCATGTTCCCATCCTCTGTGAATGAGTCATGGGTATGGTGCAGTCATCTGTAGATGAGTCATGGGCATGGTGCATTTGTCTGTAACTGAGCATGGGCATTGTGCCCTCCTCTGTATCTGAGTCATGGGCATTGTGCCATCATCTGTATCTGAGTCATAGACATGGTGCTATCCTCTGAACCTGAGCATGGGCACTGTGCCATAATCTGTTGCTGCAGTTTGGGCATTGTACCATCAACTGTAGCTGGACATGGGCATGGTGCCTTCATATGTAGCTCAGTCATGGCATGGTGCTATCATATGTAGCTGAAAATGGGCATGAAGAAGTCATCTGTGCTCAAGGCAGGGGCATGGTGTCATCTGTCACAGTCATGGGCATGTGATCTCTGAGTCATGGGCACAGTGTCATTATCTGTAGCTGAGCATGGGCATGGTGCCATAATCTGTAGGTGATTCATGGACATGGTGCCATAATCTGTAGGTGAATCATGGGCACTGGTGCCATCTCTTGTAGCATACCATTGGCATGGTAGCATCATCAGTAGCTGACCATGGTCATGATGCATTCATTTGTAGCTGAACCATGTGCATGGTGCCATCATCTGGAGATGAGCATAGGCATGGTGCTGTCATCTGTAGCTGAGTCATTAGCCTTGTGCCATCATATGTAGCTGAGCATGGGCATGGCTCCATCATCTGTAACAGAGACACTGGCATGCTGCCATCATCTACAGCTGAGCAGAGGCATGGTGCCATCATTGGAAGCTGAGTCATGGCATGGTGTCATCTGTCATTGGCATGGTGCCATCATGTTTAACTGAGTCATGGGCATGGTGTCTTGATCTGTAGCTAAGCATGGGAATGATGCCATCTTCTGAATCTGACCAGGGCATTGTGCCCTCATCTGTAGCTGAGTCATGGGCATGATGCCATCATCTTTTGCTGAACACAGACATGGTGCCATAATCTGTAGCTGAGTCATGGGCATTGTGTCATCTGTGGATGAGCATGGACATGGTGCCATCATCTGTAGCAGAGAATAGGCATGGTACCTCATCTCTAGTTGGGTTGTGGGCATATTGCCATCATCTGTAACTGAGCAGGGGTATGATGCCATCAACCATAGCTAAGTTACTGGCATGGTGCCATCATCTGTAGCTGAGTCATGGTCATGTTGTCACCATCTGTACCTCAGCATGGGCATGCTGCCATCATCTCTACCTGAGTGATTGTCATGTTGCCCTCATCTTTAACTGAGTCATGGGCATGGTGCCATTATCTACACCTGAGCATGGGCATTGTGCTATCGTTTCTGGCTGAGTCGCAGCCATGGTGCCATCATCTGTAACTGACTTATGGGCATAGTGCCATCATCTTTAGCTGGAAATGGACATGGTTCCATCATCTGTAACTGAGTCATGCACATGGTACCATTATCTGTAGCTTAACATGGGAGTGGTGAGACCATCTGTACCTGAGACATGGGTATGGTGTCATCATCTGTCACAGAGTCATGGGATGGTGCTGTCATCTATAACTCAGTCATGGGCATGGTGCCATGATCTATAGCAGAGCATGGGCATGGTGCCATAATCTATAGGTGTCATGGGCATGGTGCCATCTTCTGTAGCCTAGCATGGGCATGGTGCCATCATCTGTAGCTGAGTATGGGCATGGTGCTATCATCTGTAGCTGAGTCATGGGCATGGAAACATCATCTGTAACTGATCATGGGCATGGTGTTATCTGTCCTGGGTTTGGTGTCATCATCTGTAACTGAGTCACAGGTATTTTGCCATGATTTGTAGCTGAGCATGGGCATGGTGTCACCATCTGTAGCTGAGTCAATGTCATGTTGTCATCATCTGTATGTCAGCATGGGCATGCTGCTATCATCTCTACCTGAGTGATGGTCATGATGCTGTCCTCTGTGTCTGAGTCATGGGTATTGTGCCATCATCTGTAGCTGGGCATGGGCATAGTGGCATCAACAGTAGCTGAGTCATGGGCATGGAGCCATCATCTGTACCTGAGCATGTGCATTTTGCCATCATTTGTAACTGAGTCATGAGCATTGCCCAAAAATCTGTAACTGAGTTATGGGCATTATTCTGTCCTCTCTAGGTTGGCATAGGTATGGTGCCATCATCTGTAACTGAGTCATGAGCCTGCTGCCATCATCTGCAGCTTAATATTTGCATTGTGAGATTATCTGTACCTGAGACATGAGCATGGTGTCATATCTGTCACAATGTTATGGGCATTGTGCCATCATCTGTAACTCAGTCATGGGCATGGTGCCATCATCTGTACCTGAGTAGGGGCATGTTGCTCTCATATGTAGCTGAGGCATGGACATGGTGCTATCATCTGTTACTGAGTCATGGGCATGGTGCCATGATCTGTAGCTGAGTCATGGGAATGGTGCCACCTTCTGTAGCTGAGTAGGGACATGGTGCAGTCATTTTTATCTGAGTCATGGGGTTGGTGCCATCATCCGTATATGAGTATGGGCATGGTTCCCTTCTCTGTGGCTGAGTCAATGTCATGGTGTCATTCTCTGTAGCCTAGCATGGGCATAGTGCCAACATCTGCAGCTGCATCATGGGTATGGAGCCATCATCTGTAGTTGAGCCTGAGCTTGCTGTCACCATTTGTAGCTGAGCATGGGCTTTGTGCTCTCATCTGTAGCTGAGCATGGACATGGTGCAGTCATCTGTAGCTGAGTCATGGACATGATGCATCATTAGTAGCTGAGCATGGGCATGGTGCCATCATCTGTAGCTGAGTCATGGGCATGGTGCCATCATCTGTAGCTGATTAAGGGCATTGTGCTATTATACATAGCTGAGTAAGTGGCATGGTGCCATCATATGTAGCTGATTCATGGGCATGCTGCCATCCTCTTTACCTTAGTCATGGGCAATGTGCCATCATCCTTAGCTGAGTCATAGGCATGGGGCCATCATCTGTAGCTGAGAATGGGCATAGTGCCATAATATGTAACTGAGCATTAGCATGGTGCCATCATTAGTAGCCGAATCATGGGTATGGTGCCATCATTTTAGCTGAACATGGACATGGTGCCATCATCTATAGCTGAGAATGGGCATGGTGCCTCATCTCTAGTTGAGTCATGGGCATATTGCCATCATCTGTATCTGAGCATGGGCATGGTGCCATCATCAATAAATGAGTCATTGTCATGGTGCCATCATCTGTAGATGAGCACTGGGCATTGTGCCATCATCTGTAGCTGAACATGGGTATGCTGCCATCATCTGTAGCTGAGGATGGGCATGGTGCCATCAGCAGTAGCTGAGTCATGGGCATGGTGCCATCACCTGTAGCTGATTCATGGACATGTTGCATTCATTTTTACTTTAGTCATGGGCAATGTGCCATCATCCTTAGCTGAGTCATGGGTATGGTGCTATGATTTGTAGCTGAGTCATGGGCATGGTGCCATCATCTGTACCTGAGCATGTGCATTGTGCCATCATCTGTAGCTGAGTCATGGGCATTGTGCCATCATCTGTATCTGAGTATGGGCATTGTTCCCTTCTCTGTGGCTGTTATGGGCATGGTGCTGTCCTGTCTAGGTGGGCATGGTTATGGTGCTGTCATCTGTAATTTAACATGGGCATTATTAGATTATCTGTACCTGAGTCATGGGTATGGTGTCTTTATCTGTCACAGTGTTATGGGCATTGAACCTTCATCTGTAACTCAGTCTTGGGCATGGTTGTCATCATCTGCACCAGAGCACGGGCATGTTGCCTTCATATGTAGCTAAGTCATGGGCATGGTGCCATCATCTGTTACTGAGTCATTGGCATGGTGCCTTGATCTGTAGCTGAGTCATGGGAATGGTGCCACTGTCTGCAGTTGAACATGGGCATGTTGCAGTCATTTGCAGCTGAGTCATGGGCTTGGTACCATCATCTGTATCTGAGTATGGGCATTGTTCCCTTCTCTGTGGCTGAGTCAAGGTCATGGTGCTATCTTCTGTAGCCTCGCATGGACATGATGCCATCATCTGCTGAGAATAGGCATGGTGCCATCATCTGTTATTGCATCATGGACATGGATCCATTATGTGTAGCTGAACCTAAGCTTGCTGGCACCATCTGTAGCTGGGAATATGCTTTGTGTTGCCATCTGTAGCTGAGCATGGAGATGGTACAGTCATCTGTAGCTGAGTCATGGGCCTGGTGCATCAGCATTAGTTGAGAATGGGCATAGTGCCATCATCTGTAGCTGAGTCCTGGGCATGGTACCATCATCTGTATCTGAGTATGGGCATTGTTCCCTTCTCTGTGGCTGAGTCAAGGTCATGGTGCTATCTTCTGTAGCCTCGCATGGACATGATGCCATCATCTGCTGAGAATAGGCATGGTGCCATCATCTGTTATTGCATCATGGACATGGATCCATTATGTGTAGCTGAACCTAAGCTTGCTGGCACCATCTGTAGCTGGGAATATGCTTTGTGTTGCCATCTGTATCTGAGCATGAACATGGTGCAGTCATCTGTAGCTGAGTCATGGGCCTGGTGCATCATCATTAGTTGAGCATGGGCATAGTGCCATCATCTGTAGCTGAGTCCTGGGCATGGTGCCATAATCTGTAGCTGAGCATGGGCATTGTGCTATCACATGTAGCTCATTCATGGACATGTTGCATTCCTCTTTACTTTAGTCATGGGCAATGTGCCATCATCCTTAGCTGAGTCATGGGTATGGGGCCAACATCTGTAGCTAAGAATGGGAACAGTTGCATCATCTGTAACTGAGCATTAGCATGGTGCCATCATCAGAGCTGAATCATGGGCATGGTGCCATCATCTTTACATGAGCATGGGCATGGTGCCATCATCCATAGCTGAGTCGTTGGCATGGTGCCTTCATCTGTATCTGAATATAGGCATGGTGCTGTCTGTCATCTGTAGCTGAGCATTGGGCTTGGTCATGTTGTCATCATCTGTACCTCAGCAAGAGGATGGTGCCATCCTCTGCAACTGAGCCATGGGCATGGTGCAGTCATCTTTAACTGAACCTGGGCATGGTGCCCTCATCTATAGCTGAGTCATGGACATGATGTCATCATCTGTACCTGAGCATGGGCATGCTGTCATCATCTCTACCTGAGTGATAGTCATGTTGTCCTCATCTTTAAATGAGTCATGGGCATGGGCCATCATCTTTACCTGAGCATGGGCATTGTGCCATCATCTCTTGCTGAGTCACGGGTATGATGCTATCATCTGTAACTGATGTATGGGCATGGTGCCATCATCTTTTACTGGAAATGGACATGGTGCTATAATCTTTAACTGAGTCATAACCATAATCTGTAGGTTTTATGAGCATGGTGCCACCATCTGCAGCTTAACATGGACACTGTGAGATTATCTGTACCTGAGTCATGGGTATGGTGTCTTCATGGGCATGGTGCTATCATCTGTAACTCAGTTATGGGCATGGTGCTATGATCTGTAGCTGAGCATGGGCAAGGTGCTCTAATCTGTAGGTGTCATGAGAATGGTGCCATCATCTGCAGCTTAACATGGGCATGGTGAGACCATCTGTACCTGAGTCATGGGTAGGTGTCATCATCTGTCACAGAGTCATGGGCATGGTGCTATCATATGTAACTCAGTCATTGGCATGGTGCCATGATCTGTAGCTGAGCATGGGCATGGTGCTATAATCTGTAGGTGTTGTGGGCATGGTGTCATCTTCTGTAGCTGAGCATGGACATGGTGCTATCAACAGCAGCTGAGTTATGGGCATGGTGCTGTCATCTGCATCTGAGCATCAGCATGGTATCATCATCTGTAATTGAGTCACCTGCATGGTGCCATCATCTGTAGTTGAGACATGGGCATGGTGCCATCATCTGTAGCTGAGTCATGGGCATGGTGCTATCATCTGTCACTGAATTATGGGCATGTTGCTGTTATCTCTTGCTGGACATGGTCATGGTGCCATCATCTGTAGATTATCATGGGCATGGTCAGAGTATCTGTACCTGAGTAATGGGTATGGTGTCATTATGGTGTCATTATCTGTCACAGTGTCATGGGCATGGTGCCATCATCTGCAAGTCAGTCATGGGCATGGTGCCATTATCTATAGCTGAGTATGGGCATGGTGTCATCTGTCATGGGTATGATGTATCATCTGTAACTGAGTCATGGGTATGGTGCCATGATTTGTTGCTGAGAATGGGCATGGTGTCACCCTCTGTATCTGAGTCAGGGACATGGTGCCATCCTCTGTACCAGAGCATGGGCATTGTGCCATCATCTGTTGCTGAGTTATGGGCATTGTACCATCATCTGTAGCTGGGCATGGGTATGGTGCCTTCATCTGTAACTCAGTCATGGAGATGGTGCCATCATGTGTAGCTGAAAATAGGCATGGAAAGGTCATCTGTACCCAAGTCATGGGCATGGTGTCATTATCTGTCACAGTCATGGACATGGGATCTCTGAGTCATGGACATGATATCATGATTTGTAGCTCAGCATTGGCATGGTGCAATTATCTGTAGCTGAGTCATGGGCATGGTGCCATCCCTTGTAGCCTAGTATTGGCATGGTACCATCATCGGTAGCTGAGCATGGTCATGGTGCAGTCATATGTAGCTCAACCATGGGCATGGTGCCATCATCTGTAGCTGAGCATGGGCATGGTGCTGCCATCTGTAGTGGAGTCATTTGCATGGTGCCATCATATGTAGCTGAGCATGGGCATGGTGCAATCATCTGTAAGGGAGACACTGGCATGGTGTTATCATCTACAGCTGAGCAGAGGCATGGTACCATCACTGGTAGCTGAGTCATGCCATGGTGTCATCTGTCATTGGCATGTTGCCATCATGTTTAACTGAGTCATGGGCATGGCGCTGTGATCTGTAGCTGAGCATGGGAATGATGCCATCATCTGTAGCTGAGTCATGGCCATGCTGCCATAATCTTTAGCTGAATATGAGCATGGTGCCATAATCTGTAGCTGAGTCATGGGCATTATGTCATCATCTGTGTGTGCTCATCCACTGATGATGACAATCTGTGCTCATCCACAGATTATGTCATCTTTGTATGAGCATGGGCATGTTGCCATCATCTGTATTGGAGAATGGGCATGGTGCCTCATCTCTAGTTGAGTCATGGACTTTGCATTCATCTATAACTGAGCATGGGCATGGTGCCAGCATCCATAGCTGAGACTTTGGCATGGTCATGTTGTCATCATCTGTACCTCAGCAAGAGGATGGTGCCATCATCTGCAGCTGAGCATGGGCATGGTGCCATCATCTGTTACTGCATCATGGGCATTAATCCATCATTTGTAGCTGAGCCTGCGCTTGCTGGCACCATCTGTAGCTGAGTATGGGCTTTGTGCTGTCATCTGTAGTTGAGCATGGACATGGTGCAGTCATCTGAATCTGAGTCATGGGCATGGTGCATCATCACTAGTTGAACATGGGCATAGTGCCATCATCTCTAGCTGAGCATTAGCATGGTGGCATCATCCGTCATTGGAATGGTGTCATGTTTAACTGAGCCATGAGCATGGCACTGTGATTTGTAGTTGAGCATGGGAATAATGCCATCATCTGCAGCTGAATCACAGGCATGGAATCATCATCTGTAACTGAGCATGTGAATGGCATCATCTGTCATGGGTATGATGCCATCATCTGTAACTGATTCACGGGTATAGTGCCATGATTTGTTGCTGAGCATGGGCATGGTGTCACCATCTGTATCTGAGTCAGGGACATGGTGCCATCCTCTGTACCTGAGCATGGGCATTGTGCTATCATCTGTTGCTGAGTTATGGGCATTGTACCATCATCTGCAGCTGGGCATGGGCATGGGGCTTTCATCTGTAACTCAGTCATTGACATGGTGCCATCATGAGTAGCTGGAAATGGGCATATAGAGGTCATCTGTACCCAAGTCATGGGGATGGTGTCATCATCTGTCACAGTCATGGGCATGGGATCTCTGAGTCATGGACATGGTGTCATGATCTGTAGCTCAGCATGGGCATGGTGCCATAATCTGTAGCTGAGTCATGGACATGGTGCCATAATATGTAGCTGAGTCATTAGCTTGGTGCCATCCCTTGTAGCCTTGCACTGGCATGGTGCCATCATCAGTAGCTGAGCATGGTCATGGTGCAGTCATCTGTAGCTGAACCATGGGTATGGTGTCATCATCTGTAGCTGAGCATGGGCATGGTGCTGCCATCTGTAGTGGAGTCATTTGCATGGTGCCATCATATGTAGCTGAGCATGGGCATGGTGCCATCATCTGTAATGGAGACACTGGCATGGTGTCATCATCTACAGCTGAGCAGGACATAGTGCCCTCATCTGTAGCTAAGTCATGGGCATGCTGCCATCATCTATAGCTGAACATGGGCATGGCGCCATAATCTGTAGTTGAGTCATGGGCATTGTGTCATAATCTGTGGATGAGCATGGGCATGGTGCCATCATATGTAACAGAGAATGGGCATGGTGCCTCATCTTTAGTTGAGTCATGGACATTGCCATCATCTGTAACTGAGAATGGGCATGGTGCCATCATCCATAGCTGAGTCATTGGCTGAGTCATGGTCATGTTGTCATCATCTGTACCTCAGCATGGGCATGCTGTCATCATCTCTACCTGAGTGATGGTCATGTTGCCCTCATCTTTAACTGAGTCATGAGCATGGTGCCATCATCTGTACCTGTGCATGGGTATTGTGCTATCTTCTCTACCTGTGTCTCAGGCATGGTGCCTTCATCTGTAGTTGACTTATGGGCATGGTGCCATCATCTTTAGCTGGAAATGGACATGGTGCCATCATATGTAAATGAGTCATGAGCATGGTACCATCATCTGTAGCTTAACATGGGAATGGTGAGACCACCTGTACCTGAGTCATGGGAAAGGTGGTGTCATCTGTCACAGGGTCATAGGATGGTGCTGTCATCTGTAACTCAGTCATGGGCATGGTGCCATGATCTGTAGCAGTGCATGGGCATGGTGTCATAATCTATAGGTGTCAGGGGCATGGTGCCATCATCTGTAGCTGAGCAAGGGCATTGTGCTATCATATATAGTTGAGTCATCTGCATGGTGCCATCATATGTAGCTGATTCATGGGCATGTTGCCATCCTCTTTACCTTTGTCATGGGCAATGTGCCATCATCCTTATCTGAGTCATGGGCATGGAGCCATCATCTGTAGCTGAGAATAGGCATAGTGCCATCATCTGTAACTGAGCAGTAGCATGGTGCAATCATAAGTAGCTGAATTATGGGCATGATGCCATCATCTTTAGCTGAACATGGGCATGGTGCCAGCACCTGTAGCTGAGAATGGGCATGGTGCCTCATCGCTAGTTGAGTCGTGGGCTTATTGCCATCATCTGTATCTGAGCATGGACATGGTGCCATCATCCATAGCTGAGTCAGTGGCATGGTGCCATCATCTGTAGCTGAGCATGGGCATTGTGCCATCATCTCTAGCTGAGTCACAGGCATGGTGCCATCATCTGTAAATGACATGGGCATGGTGCCATCATCTTTAGCTGGAAATGGACATGGTGTCATCATCTGTGACTGGGTCATGAGCATGGTACCATCATCTGTAGCTCTGCATGGGTATGGTGCAGTCATCTGTAGCTGAGTCATGGACATGGTGCCATCATTTGTCATTGAGTTACAGGCATGTTGCTGTCATCTCTTGCTGGGCATGGGCATGGTGCCATCATCTGTAGGTTAACACAGGCATGGTCAGATTATCTGTACCTGAGTAATGAGTATTCTGTCATTGTCTGTCACAGTGCTGTGGCATGGTGCCATCATCTGCAACTCAGTCATGGGTATAGTGCCATGATCTGTAGCTGAGCATGAACATGGTGCCATCATCTATAGCTCAGCATGGGTATGGTGCAGTCATCTGTAGCTGAGTCATGGGCATGGTGCCATCATCTGTAGTTGAGTCTTGGGATTGGTGCCATCATTTGTAACTGAATAATGGGCATGTTGCCATCACCTGTAGCTGAACATGGCCATGGTGCTATCATCTGATGTGAAGTTGTCCTATCTCATCTTTATTCTATACTGATGGTGTTCAGAACCAATCCTCAGTTCCAACTCAGCCATTTACTAAAGCTTGAGGTCTTCAACAAGTTCATGGCTCATTCCCTATCCCATGATGCTGTAGTGCCTTCCTCAGATCTCGTTTGCCACTGAAACAGATTGGGTGGAACAGCTAGCTGTTGCTAAGTGACTTTATATATTTTCTTGCTATTCTTCTTTGATAATGTTAGAGATTTAACTTTACATATCTAAATTTTAGCTCGCCCCTTTTATAGCGACCATACTTTATCTTCTTCTTCTTATATTTAGCGTGCTTTGTGTCTTCTTCTTGAGCCATTGTTGGTTAGGACTGTAAATCTCCTATCCCTTTTTGCAGTGTGATATTTAGTGTGTTTTTTGCAGTTATCATAGTATTCCTAGGACATTATATAGTCGTGTCCTTTCCTATTAGTAGGATATATATATATATATATATATATATATATATATATATATATATATATATATATATATATATATATATATATATGTGTGTATAAAATAGTTTCTATGTTTTTATCGTTCAAACTTTTTTCCTGTTGTTCACCACGATTTTCATATTTAGTGTTAACATAACTTTTGTGCTAGCATTAGTAGTTGTTAGAAGTGTGTGGGCGTGCCTTTTTTTCTTGAGTTACATTTATAGCTCATTTAAATTATAGAGCTATAGAGCCCATTTGACTTAGAGGGTTAGTTTGCTATGAGTGATCGTGTACCTAGAATGTCCAAGCAGCAAAGGAAGTAAAACCTTCCGGTCTTAAGAAGTGCCCTAAATGTTCACAAAAAATGTCCATTACAGATGGGCATATGGAGTGTCTACTTCCTGGGGTAAGTTCATCTGCAGGAGTCCAGCTCCATATGCCACTCCTTCAGCTCCAGAGTCCTCCAAGAAAGGAAAAATAAATTGATATTAAAAGGACTGATAAAGTCTTCCTTTTCAGATGCCCTGGAAAAGGATCAAAGTACTTCAAAGAAATTGTCTGCTGCTCATGAAAAGACTTCAAAGAGATTTTCTTCTCCCTCTTCAGGAAGGTCGGAACCATCCACTAAGTTGCCCAGGATGTCTCCAACAGTAACAAAAAAATCTGATTCTGATAGACCTTCTGCCTCGGTTCCATCTGTGTTGGATCCATTGGCAGTGCAAGTTTGGAGCTGCTCCCCTGCTTTGGAGCCAGTATCTCCAACTCTCAGGTCTCCTCTGTTGCAATCTATAGCATCCGCTCCATCCTCTTGATCCTCCAAAAGCCTATCTGATTATGATGTGGATCGCATGGTGCAGAGACTGCTAAGGACACCGGCGCTAGCTAAACTTTGTCAGAGCTGACCCAGAAAGGCTTGGAAGCAACTGGACCCATTCCCCTATCTTCGATTCCTGCTCTGACCCTGACTGTGGTTTCAGAGCCGGAATGCATGGAACTCATAGTGGTGGAGCCATCAGAACCGAGACCAGCTTCAGGTTCATCAGTTCCAACTGCTCTGACTACCTCATTGCCATCTGAGGTGGCTAGGAGCTGACATTCACTGGTCGGGTCTGGGGAGGACATTCGGACAGAAACATTTTTGGTTCTGAACTTACTTCTTGGGGCTTTGCCTCAGGTCAGGTCGGCTCCTACCTCAGCTTCAGAGCCACCTCCTCTGGTACTCGGGTGATCTTCCAATTCCTCGGAACTGGGAGTCTCTTTGGACCATGGGTGGGGGGCTTTAGTGGCTATGAGGAGAGCTCTGTCCCCATGGACATCCTCACTGTCTGATCCAAGCATTCCCTCCCCCAAAGCACCGGTATCCATCTCTGCACAGATGATTTCACAGAAGCGTAGGGACCCAAAGCCTCAGGATGCCCCATTGGGCGAACCTCTCTCTTCTGAAACCTCCATGGAATGTCCTTCTGAAGAGGTTCCTCAGAAGTGGTTATGTAAAAGGAAGCATTTAGACTCACCCAGAGGAGTCCAACACATCCAATACAAACCTCGATGATTCAGAAGGGTCCCCACGGTTGCCTTCTGAGGATGTCTCCTTTGCAGACATCTTGGAAATCCTTCAACAGAGAGACAGGTGGAAGCCCATTACCCCTTCTGATGAGGAGTCCATGTACCTGAAGGCTTTTGGGACTCACCCTTCAGCCACCTGGCTCTCTCTGCCTTTTGATGAGCTCATGGAGTTAGTTGAAAGGCATGGGAGTCTCCAGACACAGTGGAACCTGTCCCTAGGAGGCCTAATAAATTAATCACCTCTCCAGACGACAAAACCTTCTTAACAAAAGGAGTCCCTGTAGATGCTATGATGGTGGCAGCAGCCACAAAAAAAAGGAATTATCAGAGACTTCCACATCTGTCCATCCCCTGAACAAAGAATCACATATGATGGACAGATATGGAAAGTGCAGGCTCCCTTCACCTGCCTTTGCTCTCAGGTCACTGAATTACCTTACACATTTCACAAGGTTAAAGAGAGATCTCCTAAAATAGCTTGGAGATACTCTCCAGGGTAAAATAGCTATGGAGTTAGCAGATAAGGTATCTTCACAGCTTGCCACCCTTAATTCAGTAGTCAACTCGTCCATGTGGCTTGTTTCTTATGCAGCTGATGGAGTGAGCAGATCAGCGGTTTCTGGAATTGCCCTTAGGCAACATTCCTGGATGTGCTAGTGTAACTTTGTGGAACATTTCTAATCATCCTTTGTTAATACTCCATTTGATGGCTCATCTTTTTCAGGCCTAAAGTCGAGGAAACACTAACCAGGTGTGAACAAGAAGGAAAGACTCTCTCAGCCATCAGAGTCCATTTTTCCACACCTTCTAGACTTTATCCCAAGGGTCAAAAGGGAGGAAAAATGTGCTTTTGAAAATCCTAGAGGATCTTTCAAGACACGCATGGTGAACCTTCTTCCAGGGGCAGAGGAGGAGGCAATAATGGAAGATGCCGGCCACAAGGCAGACGGGGATCTGCAAAACCAGGGTGACTGAGAATCTTTCTTTGGTAAGCTCTTTCAGCACTCCTGAAAGGAGGCCTGTCTGTCCCTCTCTGGAGGCAGCTGTGGGTTGCTTATCTTTGTATCCACAAGCCTGGCTGAAAATAACAAAAGACAAATGGGTAAAAATCATCATATCCAGAGGTTACTCAATAACCTTTTCCATGCCACCTCCAAAAACAAAATGGATCCCGGATATTTCACCCAGTCAGAGGGAACAAGCAACCATAGAAATTCAAAAGTTGCTAGAAAGAAGAGTCATCCAGTCAGTCCTTGCAGACCAGATAAGATCCAGAACTTACTCAAGATACTTTTAGTTCCAAAGAAAACAGGGGACTGGAGACACATACTAGATCTCAGCAGACTAAAGAAGTCAGTAAAAAAGACAAAGTTCTGGATGGTCACGTTGCAGTCAATACTTCTCTTTCTAGGGAAAGACAATTGGATGTACTCTGTAAACCTACAGGATGCGTGCTACCATATATAACTTGACAGGCCATCCAGGAGTCATCTGCACTTTTGGCTGGTACCCAGTCGCTTTCAATTTTGAGCTCTGCCATATGGCCTCACTACAACCCCAGAGTGTTCACCAAATGCATAACAGTAGTCACGGTTCACCTGAGGCATCTAGGATTCTGGGTGTTTCCATATCTGGATGACTGGCTCCTAACTGCCACCATCAAGCATCTACTCATTCAGGCAAGAGACACTACCTTGAAACTCTGTGCTCAGCTAGGGATTTCAGTAAATTACGAAAAGTCTACCTTATTGCCATCTCAACATATAATTTTTATAGGTGCAGAGTTAGATACCAAAACAATGATAGTCAGACTTCCACCAGACAGGGTGCAGGCACTTTGACTTCAAATCTGGGATCTCCTCTTCAAATCCAAGGTTCAAGTAAGGACAGTCCTGAAGGTGCTGGGGACTATGGCAGCAGCAATAAATTTAATCCCACTGGCAAGTCTACATATGAGAATGCTTCAATGGCTTTCATTCACCCAATGGTCCATGCAAGAACTTCCTATGTCTCATTGGATAACGCTAATGGAATCCTGCAAGAAAGACCTTCCTTGGTGGCTTCACTCCGACCAAGTAACGGAAGGTTGACTTTTTTCTTTCCCCAACTCCAGTAGCCACAGTGACCACAGAGCCTTCCCAGATAGGATGGGGGGAATTATCAAGGAAGAACAGCCCAAGGCACTTGTCAGGACCACAAGACTCATTTGCACATCAATGTACTAGAGATGAGAGTGGTGCTGATGGCATTGCAAGCATTCCAAGACTCTCTTCTGATAGGTACAATTACAATACAGACAACATGTCAGTCATATGGTACATAAACAAACAAGGAGGAACCAGATATTACCCCCTTTGTCGAGAGGCCCTGAGAGTATGGCAGGTGGCAACGTCCTCCCAATGCTTTCTGGTAGCAATGCACATCCTGGGGAAATCCAACATGATAGCGGACAAGCTCAGCAGAGCAATTTTGATGCCACACAAGTGGTCCCTGAAGAAAGAAGTAGCAGAAATGATTTTTCACAGATGGGGCCAGCCTTGCTTTTTTTGCCACTGCTATAAACATAAAATGCAGTAGATTTTTTGCCCTAATGCCTCCATTGGGGGAGTCCCCAAGGGATGCACTTGTACATGATTGACCTCCAGGACTCCTATACGCTTTTCCTCCATTTCCTCTAATACAAAAAGTTCTTCAGAAAGCCAGCACTGTGGGAAGGACCTTAATTCTGATAGCCCCTTACTGGCCTCATCAAATCTGGTTCCCCTTCTTGAGGCCTCTTCTTCAGGAGGTGCCTTGGATTCTGGACCCAGTGCCAGACCTTCTGACCCATTCATTGGGGGCCCTCCACCTATCTCTTCACTCCCTCAAGTTGACAGCATGGCTGCTCCAGTTCCAAACATAGCCAGGCTCTACAACTTTACCCCAGAAGTTCAACACACCCTGATTTCTTCTCATAAGATGTCTACGAGAAGACTATACCTCAGCAAATGGAAAAGATTTTCAATCTGAGCCTCAAAGAATCATATTGATCCTTACTCAGCACCTTTATCCTCCATTCTAGAATTTCTGGCTTAGAATTGTAATGAGGGAGCAGCTGCGGCAACCATTCCAGTCCAGTTAGCAGCAATCTCTAATTTTCATACTGGGAATGAGGTACCGAATATTATGCCCCATAGACTATCAAAAGCTTTTCTAAGAGGCACGAACTTGTTAAGACCAGCCATAAAAACCACCCCTCCCACCATGGAATCTAAATTTTGTTTTGTCCCGCATAATTCTTTCCCCCTTTGAACCTGCATCATCTTGTAGCTTGAAATTCCTATCTTGAAAAACTGTTTCCTAGTAGCAATCACATCAGCTGGGAGAATTTCGGAGTTACAGGCCTTGTCAATCAAACCTCTGTACATAATATTCTATAATGAAAGGGTCTCACTACACGCAAACCCTTCATTTTTACCAAACTTGTGTTCAGAATTCAGTCTAAGCCAATCTAGAGAACTGCCAGTGTTTTTTCCCCAAATATGGCAATAAGGCAGAGTACATGCTTCACCAGCTTGATGTTCATAGACAGGTATGCTTCTATTTGCACAGAACAAAAGAATACAGAAATACAACCAGCTTTTTCTTTCTTTTCTGGACAACAAAAAAGGGCTTGCAGTAATGAAAACTACTTTATCCAGATGGTTATCAGAATGTATCTCATTTATTTATCAGTCAACAGACAAACAGCTGCCAGGGAAAGTAAAGGCTCATTCTACCAGAGCTGTTTCAACTTCTCAAGCTTTCAGTGCAAAGTTACCTATAGATACTATTTGCACAGCAGCAACATGGGCAAAGCCTCATACTTTTATCACTCATTACAAAGTAGATTTGGCCTCCAGGGACAGGGCCTCCTTTGGGTTCACTGCTCTGAAGAATATTCTTCTGTGAGCCACCCAGGAAAAATGGTGCAAGGGACGCTGTTCCATCAGTATAGAATGAAGACAAGATAGGACAACTTCACATAAAGAAGTTAAGTACTCACCATAACGTTCCATGTGAGTTGTCCATCTCATCTTCATTCTTACGTCCCACCCTCCTACCCCCAACCTTTGGATTTTGGAGGATCAAGAGGGTTTATAGTTGGATATTTAATATACATTGATCTCTTTCCTTTCTTATAACTAATATATGTGTGTGTATATATATATATATATATATATATATATATATATATATATATATATATATTAAAGGACATCAGCAAGGGTGGCCGTGGTGGTGCAGCAGTTAGCATTGCCACCTCACAGCAAGAGGTTCTCCGGTTTGATTCTCGACTGGGGTGCCTTCTGTGCAGAGTCTGCATGTCCTCCCTGTGGTCACATCGGTTTCCTCTGAGTGCTCTGGTTTCCTCCCACATCCCAAAGACATGCTGTAGGTGGATTGGACACCCTAAGGCATGAGTCTGTCCATGCGTGCATGTGTGTGCCTTCCATGGAAGGTTGGGCATCGGGATGGCAACTCAACACCGTAAAAACTCCACTGCCAATCATGAGTGGACAGGTGATCCGCTGTAGCGACCTCTAACAGGGAAAAACCAAAAGGAGAAGAAGAAGAATAAGGACATCAGCAAACATGATCTGAGGAAGGCACTAGATCATCATGGGATAAGGAATTAGCCACCAGCTGGTTAGAGACCTCTAGCTTTAGTAAACAGCCGAGCCGGTACTGAGGATTGGTTCTGAACCCCATCAGTATAGAATGAAGATGAGATGGACAACTCATATGGAACATTATGGTGAGTACATAACTTCTTTTTTCTGAACTGTGGGCATGTTTTCTGAACTGTGGGCATGGTGCTTTCATCTCTTGCTGGGCATGGGCATAATGCCATCATCTGTAACTGAGTCATGAGCATGGTGCCATCATCTGTAGCTTAACATGGGAATGGTGAGATTATCTGTACCTGTGTCATGGGTATAGAGTCATCTGTCACAGAGTCATGAACATGGTGCCATCATCTGTAACTCAGTCATGGGCATGGTGCCATGCTCTGTAACTGAGCATGGGGATGCTGACATATTTTTCAGGTGAGTCATGGACATGGTGCCATCTTCTGTAACCTAGAATAGGCTTGGTGTCATCATCTGTAGCTGAATATGGGCATGGTGCTATCATTTGTAGCTGAATATGGGCATCATGCTATCATCTGTAGCTGAGCCATGGGCATGGTATCATCATCTGTAACTGAGCATGAGCATGCTGTCATCACCCGTAGCTGAGGATGGCCATGATGCTATCTTCTGTAGCTGAATCATAGGCATATTGTCATCATCAGTAGCTGAGCTAGGGCATGTGGCCATTGGCTGTAGTTGTGTGGGCATGGTGTCATCTGTCATGGGTATGGTGCCTTCATCTGTAACAGAGTCATGGGTATGGTGCTATGATTTTTAGCTGAGCATGGGCATGGTATCACCACCTGTAGCTGAGTCATAGGCATGGTGCCATCCCCTGTGGTGGAGTCATAAGCATTGTGTCATCACTTGTAGCTGAGCATGGGCATGTGGTCATGTTCAGTAGCTGAGGATGGGCATTGTGTCATCAACAGTATCTGAATTATGGGCATGATGTATGGTGTCATCATATGTACCTGAGTTATGGGCATTATGCCATCATCTGTTTCTGAGCATGGGCATGGTGAGGTCATCTGTAGCTGAATCATGGGCATGGTGTCATCCATCTGTAGCTGAACATGGACATGATGCACTATCTGTAGCTGAGTCATGGGTACCATGTCATCATCTATATCTGAGTCATGAGTATGGCATGGTGCCATTGTGTGTTGCTGAGTCATGAGCATGGTGCCATCATCTGTAGCTGAGCTTGGGCACAGTGTGCTCATCTGTAGCTGAGTTATGGGCATGATGCCATCATCTATAGCTGAGTCATGTGCATGGTGCTGTCATCTATAGTTAAGCATGGGCATAGTGCCATCATCTGTAACTGAATCTTGAGCATGGTGCCATCATCTGTAGCTTAGCATAGGCATTGTGCCATCATCTTTAGCTGAGTCATGGGCATGTTGCCATCATCTGTAACTGAGCATGGGCATGGTATCATTATCTGAAGCTGAGTCATGGGCATGTTGCCATCATCTGTAGCTGAGAAGGGCATGCTGCCATCATCTGTAGCTGAGTTGTGGGCATGGCGCCATCATCTCTAGATGAGTTCTGGGAATGGTGCCATCATATGTAGCTGAGTCATGGACATAATGTTATGACCTGTTGTTGAGCATGGGCATAGTGCCGTCATCAGTAGCTGAACATGAGTGCAGTGCCATCATCTGTAGCTGAGCATAGGCATGGTGCCATCATCTGTATCTGAGCCATGGGCATGGTGGCTTCATCTGTAGCTGATTATGGGTATGGTGCCATCATCTGTAGCTCAGTCATGGGTTTTCCATTTTAGTACTACTATTTTAGTACTTCTATTTTCCTTTGCATGTCTAGACAAAGCTTCTGGAGTTTATCATGTAATGGGCTTTGCACCAAAGTATCACTCACTCACTTACATTCATAAGTGATTCCCCCTCTATACAAATGCCTCCACTAACTCTCTAGTGTCCATGAAAGAGCTTTAATGGATCATGATCTCTTGAGCAGGAGTCCTTTCCTAGCTATTCTGGTAGATGTGAGTGGATGCAGCCCATTCTTTATCTTCCCACTCCAGTTCAGCTGCTGTAGCAGTGCAAATGCTAGTAATCCTGAGTTATCTACATTGTAGTCAGTGCATTACCTCCTACACCAAGTAGCTGACAAGTACTTATTATCTATGCAATCAGTCTTGTGTTTTGTAGCTCAGTTTGTGCCTGTACCAGAAGTTGCAAGATCAGCTTTACTAAATTAAAAATATAATGTTGCAAAGGTCTTAGGTAATAGTAAGACAACCTGTGCAAAAATGAATATAAATAATGGGCTTGATTCCAAAAGACTTGCTCTCAGGTCTTTTGGAATCTTTTCCACTGTAAGTCTGTTGATAGGCCTTACACCAAAGTAAGTGACATACACTGAGAGCAAGTATTTCGTAATCTGGCCTAAGTCTTTTAAAATTGGGGTATTCTTACTCGAGAGTAAATCTTGGAATCTGGCCTAATGTATCTAAACTGTTTAGAACATGAAAGCTTTTCACAATAATTGCAAAACAAATTTATACTGTTTGTTTTAGCTGTTTACAAACTCACTGACCGGTTTATATTCTGTTCCTTAAAGCTCATCTGAGACTAGCTTTAGTGTTGTGATTGTTAGCAACCTGAACATTGCTGACCAAACTGTTAGAATGTTTAATTCAAAAGCAAACTTATTATTTTAGAAGCAAGGTTAAACTGTTACAACAAATAGGATAAGTGGTCTGAAATCATTGGAAAGACAGAATTAAAATAATACCAAAAAGTGCGCACAAACAATATTAAGAAAATCTCCACTTCTAATATTCAAATATTACATAATATGTGATATTTTAATTTTTAATAAAATAATAAAGGTCTTAACTCATTCATGCCTACATCACTGATCACACTGTTTACTGCTTCACACCTGCATTTACTATCCGTTGTATAATTCTCTTGTGAGCTGCCTTGACATGACTCAAGCCTACAGTGCTTGAAAGGCAGATCACACACAGTAATTTTACTATAATATAGTTCAAGCATGGTGCTAAATTTGTTGGCATTCAGTGCCATGATTAAGCAATTTCAAATATAAGAAAATTATTTCAACTGAACAAGCAGGGCAAAAAGCTGGTTTTCATGTTCATTTGAAAATATTTTTTTCATATTTAAATTTTCTTTTACTTTAAGCTTCATGCAATTGCTGTCCAGCCTGTAATCAGTTAGGAATGCAGCACTTCATTAAAGGAGTGTCACCAGGTGCTGATAAGTTAAAAAAAGTGCACATCAGTATTGGGGCATAAAAGAACAACTTGACACATATAACCATGGACACATTGCTACAAGCAAAGCATTCAAGCCATATCTGAGTCCTAGCTAGCAAGGACATATTGCCACAAGCCAAACAGTATGGTCATATCAAACTCATGGTTAGTATGGAGGTCTTATAGATATATCACAGTCTGTATATATATATATATATATATATATATATATATATATATATATTAGATCCCTGGCTATCATGGACACATCACCTGAAGCTAGAATGCAAGGCGCAGGCTAAAATCTGTAGATGTTTACTGAACAGCATCACCAGCCATAATAACATATACTAAAGTATAATTTCTGACCTTAGGCAGAAGAATATTACACCTAGTAGTAAATGCAATTAAATTCCACCTGTTATCCACTTCCTCATTCGCTTCTTTAGCATTCACCCCAACTAGTTTATCTGCAAACTTACAACTGGTAAGCAATGGCATTTCCATCCTTCCCATGACATGTTAAACCAAGGTCCTATCTGCTTGAGTTGGTGATAGCAAAAGTGGATGTAAAAGATCCCAAGGAACTTGTAGATCAGAGTGTATGTGATGTGTCTTTAAGAAGCATATCAAGGACTGAATGTGCCCATATAAATATCGGGCACGTGCTATTCCCAGTGCCATTTTGAGAGTGCAGCCAGAGAGTAAGCATGTATGATTGCAGTTGTTAGTTTGTATATAAGTTACTTAAGTTAAAGTCAGTAAACTTCTATCATGATGTGTTCGTATAGGTTCATAGGTTCATAGGTAGGTACTAGGCTATCTGCTCGAAGGCATTTATAAACCTAGCCAGAATGTGTTGGCTTTCACCGCACCCTTACATTAGTTCCCTGTGCCTCTGTCCAGCAGAGCCACTGAAGTGATCCCTGGGTTAACTTTCTGTTTCCCATCCACTTGTCAAGGTTTCTTTTGAAGAGTGTTAGCGAGGAGCTCTGTCTAATGTAGATTGGAATCTTGTTCCAAAGCATGGGAAGTCTCTGGGACAGTAATCTATCCCTCCAGCACATCCTATTTATTGTTGTGGTGAGGTTTAGAACCCTAGAGTGTGTGGATCGAGGGGATAAGGTTTGCTTTCAGTGGAGCATGTCCATCAATTCTGGGTTGGACATGGCCTTGTATGTCAGGCAGAGATCACCTCTGAGTAGGCGGTATGCAACCGAGTACAGCTGGAGTTCCTTCAGTTAAGCTGCACAGGGCATCTGTTTGAGGCCAGTGATCCTCTTGGTGAGGTACTTCTGTGGTCTTTCCAGCTGTTGCAGGTGTCTTGTAAGGTACATCCCAAATGGGGCATTGTACTCTATGATGGGTCTGATGAGTGATGAGTAGAGGGGCACAATGACCTCTTTTGATCTGGATGTGAACCTTTTTGTGATTAGGTGGGCCACTTAGAAGGATTTTCTAACCACTTTGGCAATGTGATTATCAAAGGTGAGATTACTATCTACTTGGGTCCCCAGATCCCTTATTACGTCTTCTGTATTTAGGGGACTACCACCTATGTGGTAGTTTGTGGGTACTTTGTTTTTTCCAAAGGGGATGACTATGCACTTTTTGGCATTTAGCTTGAGGCCATGATTTTGACACCAGGTATCTGTCTCAGTGAGACCCTTTTGGAGGATGTCTGTGTCAGCCAGAGAGTCAATTATAGGCCCTAGTTTGCAGTCATCTGCAAACTTCTTCAGCCATAGTCCTCCTGTGCTTGCCTGTACCTCTGGGAAGTATATGCCGAACAGGAGGGGTCCTAGGACTGAGCCCTGGGGAATGCCACTTGTAACCGGTTTAGAGTCGGATCTAGATCCTGCAACTCTCACCATGTGGGTTCTGTCTGTGAGCCAGTTGGCAGCCCATCTTGTGATGTAGGGGTTTATGTTCAGGCTGATGAGCTTGTCTATAATACCAGAATGGGGAATAGTGTCAAAGGCCTTAGCAAGGTCTCAGTAGGCTGTGTGTACCACCTTTCCCTCATCTATAGCCTTGGTAACTGTCTCAAAGAAGTCCACCAGGTTTAGGAGGCATGATCTGCCCTTAACAAAGCCGAACTGGGTAGGGTCCAGTGTTTGGAGGTTCCCAATGTCTCTGTTAATGAGTTCCATGATGATGCGCACCACAGCCTTGCAGACCAAGCTAGTCAGGGTTATAGGGTGATAGTTCCCGGGGTCTGTTGTGGCTCCTCCTTTGTGGAGCAGAATAACCATCGCTGTGCACCACTCTATGGGTATGTAGCCTGTGGAGAGGCTGAGTTTGAACAGTGTGTTTAGGTGAGGGGTTAGTTTGTCTTTGAGCTCGTGTAGGACAGAGCCTGGGACACCATCCAGACCCATTGATACTGTGTTTTTGGCTTTGGAGAGGGCTGTTTTAATCTGTCTGTGATTTCAGGGACTCTACATTCTTCTGGTATGGTTATGGGCCCTTTTGGGGGTGAGAAGGGGGAAGAAGTTTGACTGAACCTGCCTGCCAGGATGTTGGCGATATCAGTCAGTTCAGTGTATTTTGTGCTATTCTGCACTAACTCCGAGCAGATCTGAGCATTGCCACTTAGATTCTTGACAAAGGTAAAGAATGCCTTGTGGTTATCTTTGGAGTCCTTGGCAATTTTTCTTTCAGAGCTCGCCTTGGATGATTTTATCAAGGATCGTAGTTTCTTGCTGATACTGATCAGGGATATCTTACCTTCTTGGGATTTTACTATTTTCTGTACTAGTTTCCTCCTTCTATTGTATAGCTTGTTTATGGCAGGAGTCCCCCAGAATGGTTTCCTTTTCTTGGAGGAGTGAGTCTTGGTTTTGCTTGGGATGGTGCAATCCATGCATTCTTGAAGGTGCCCATAGAATATATTAGTAAAGGATTTTGCAGCTTGGACAGCATTATCTTTCAGCATGGGGGCTTTGAAACTTTTCATCTCGGTCTTAAGTAATGTGAAGTTTGCTTTTGAAAAGTTTTTCACGGTGGTTTCCTTGTCCAGGGGTGGGGGGGAATGTGGATATCCAAAGTGATTTGTTTATGGTCAGATCTAACCAGTGAGGGGTTGACCTCTGGTGTGGAACACCTGTCACCCATGTTGGTGATGACCAGGTCCAACATGTTGTCACCTCTGGTGGGAGTGTTGACCAGTTGAACCAGGGTGTTTGAGTTTATAAATTCTAGGAAATGTTGGGCAAGGGAGTTAGTACTTGAGTAGTTCTCCCAGTTAATGTTTGGGTAATTGAAATCACCCAATATTAGGGTGTTTGGTAGGACCTTTATGTTTCCCAGTGTTTCCAGAAACGTAGAATGAGGGTCCTGGGACATGGTGGATGATCTGTAGCAAGCTACAATATGAATTGAAGTTTTGCCCATTGTTAGTTGCACATGGATGATCTCTGAAGCATCATGCTGTGCCACTAACCTGGAGGTGTGGGTATCCTTGATGAATATGGGTATGCCCCCACCTTTTGTATTTTGGTTTGGGTTCTGTGGCCGAAATGTATGATATGAGTTGTAGCCTGGCAGTGTGGGGTGCTCTCTGGAGCCTTAAACCAGGTTTCTGTTACTGCACATATATCGATTTTCTCCATACTGAGGAGTGCCTCGAGTGCATGCATTTTGAGGTTTAGACTTCTGGCATTGAGTAGCATTACTCTCAGTTTTTTTTGTTACTTGTGCTATTTACGATGGTGG
>NC_056735.1:1234536627-1234664127 GCF_019279795.1 Protopterus annectens
CCCCTTGATTTAGTATACTGTGTGCTTTTTAAGGTTTAGTTTACTGTGCCTCTCTGTCTAATAGTGACGGGGAGTAATCCCCTGACAAACCCTCGATCCCCCATATTCACAAACAAAAAAGGCCTCCTCTGGGTTATGAACCTGTCAGCAAGTTCTATTTATTTCTGTGCTGAGGTTCAAGTCCCCCTCGGCGTGTGGCTCTAAGGGATTTAGATTTACTGATTTGTATAGCTTTTGTAGGCATAGCATAGATACCTCAAAGTGGCGGTATGCAACTGAGTAGAGCTGGAGTTTTTTAACCGAGCAGCATATTGGTGATTCTTTGGGGTCTTTCTAATTGGCTGCAGGTGTGGGTAAGGGTAACATCCAAAGGGGGCATTGTATTCTATATGGGCCTGATGATGGGGATGAATAAAGGGGCATGATTACCTCTCTTGATCTAGATGTGAAACCTTTCGTGATGAGGTGGAGGTCCCTAATAACTTTCTCTGTACTTAATGGGTTTCTGCCTATGTGGTAATTTGGTACATGGTTTTTTTGCCAAAGGTGACTATACATTTTTTACATTTAGCTTTTAAACCATGGCGGTGGGTGGCACCAGTTATCTGTCTGAGAGACCTTTTTGAAGGATGTTAGTTGTGATTTATGGCAGTCAGTTTACAGTTGCCTGCAAGCCATGAATCCTCCCCTCCACATTTGACTGTATCTCGAAAAGTATATACCAAACAAAAGTGGTCCCAGGACAGAACCCTGTGGGACACCACTTGTGTTCGGTTCGAGTCCTTGGCTCCAGCAACTCTCAACTCTGTGGGTTCTGTCTTTGAGCCAGTTTGCGACCCATATATGTGACAAGGGGGTTTTATATTTAAGCTGGATAGCTTATCTATGATGCCAGTGGGGTATTGTGTCAAATGCCTTTTCAAGTCAGATAGGCTGTGTGTGTGACCTTTCTTTCTTCATCTATGGCTTTGGTGACTTTTTTGAAGAAGTCAACCAGGTCAAAAAGGCAGGATCTGCCCTGACAAGCCAAACTGGGGGTAGGATCTAGTGTGTGGGGTCCCAATTTCTTTGTTTATGAGCTCCATAGCCTTGCAGACTAAGCTAGTCAGGCTTATGGGGCAATAGTTTCAGTCAGAGAGAGGCTCCACCTTTGTTGTGGTGGACCACTGTTGCTGCTCACGCTTATTTAGTTCCTCTGGAGTTCATGTAGGATGCAACCTGGGACGCCATCTGGTCCCATGGAAAAGTTTTTTTTTTTTGGAGGGCAGCCTTCACTACCAACGGGTTATGTGCAAGGAGTAACACTGTCTTCAAAATGAGGCATTACTTAGCACATTCAGATGCTCCCTTGCAAAGTTATTTGCCAAATATGAAAAAAAATATTTGGCACACTGACATGTTCCCTTGCAAAGTTATTTACCAAAACATGAAAAATAATCATAATTTCCATAACCTAAATCTGAAACAAACTTTGATATCTGTACATGTGTACAACATACAGGCACGGTTCTTTTACCATATTGACATGGTCCCTAGCAAGGTCATTTAACAAAATATGAAAAAAAAAATCACAATTCTCATAACTGAAGTCTTACAAAAACTGATTTCTGTACATGTGTACAGCATACAGATAGTTCTTTTGCTATCTTAAAATGAGGTTGTACTCAGTATGTTGACAGGCTCCTAGCAGACTAATGCAAAAAAAAAATGAAAAATACCAATGGCACTTGATGGGAGGAATCTAGAGTGTCCCATACATGTGCTTGCAATGTGATAAGTTTTAGTAATGTGAATAACAGAGTCAGCTGCTAATGGTTTTACATGACAAGTGATAATGACTCAGTGATTCACTGTAACTGCACATATTGTAAATTAATAATGTGATAATGAATGTATTTAATTACTGCAAGGTTCTGCATGCTCAGACACAGTGATAATTGCTGCACATAACCCGTTGAGTAGGCATTCATTATATTACCTTGTGCAGCTGTTATGTAACACAGACTCATTATAATCTGTTAGGAGAAGACATGAGTAATTAATTCAGTACACATAGTACAACACTTATATATTACTGAGCCCTTCCTCCCATCTAATTTCCACACATGACTGACAAAGCCAGGAAAAATGCCCAAAATATATTGCAAACTTTTTGCATCTCTCACGACCCTCAACCTCTTAGTGTAACAATCAGAGACAAAAACCCAAAATAGGAACAGATTTTAAATAGTAGGCAGGTCCAAAAAACAGCAAAGAATGGCTATACTAAACTTACTGTGCTAATAAAGCAATTCATCAATGTTTTACTAACTTACTTAGGTTGTGTAGTATACAGTGAAAATGGCACTATTTTACTAACAGAAACTGTAAAGAGCAAAGTACTATTCAGTGACACTATTCTGCTTAACAAGCAATAAAAGTAGCAGTGCTTTCTAGAGTATTATTAAACTCAGTATATTTAAAAATACAGATGTATCAAAATGTAGACACTCATAATATCGACACCTAAATACAAACAGTTCATAATGCTAACACAACAAAATACCTAACTCAAATTGCCTACATTAACTTATCACAGAAATGCAAACACTCCAATATAAATTACTATTTTTGCAAATATTTGATATTCAAAACAGAAATAAAACACTTACACCCTAAGAATGCCATAATGCATGCTTTGTATGAATAATGCTAGTGTTGTGGAAAGGAGTTTTCTAAGCTTTGAATCTCTCACCTTACAAATGCACGCTAACCCTAACCTTCCAGCTTAGCTTTGGAAAACCCTTTCTGTAACACTACTACTACTACACAAGTACAAAAGACAGGTTCTCACACACACACACACACACACACACACACACACACACACACACACACACACACACACACACACTAAACCAATCCCTTTACCCAACCTTTACACTAACCCAAACCCAGGGCAAGACTATAATGCTTTCCAGACACTTAAACCAGCTACCTCACATGAAGAGACAAGAGGCAGCAGTGTATCAATCTACATAAAAAGTAAGTACACCTCAAGATTGTAAAAAATGATACAACTCACTTGAGCTACTCCACATCCAACTAACCTTAGGTAAAGTACCATACCATATTCTTATAGGTTCATAGGTAGGTACTAGGCTATCGGCCAAAGAGCCTGTGTAAGCCTAGCCAACAAGGTTCCCTGGCTTTTGCCATCAAGAAAGTTATTTTCCTGTGCCCCTGTTGAGCCACAGAAGTGATCCTCAGGGTGAATTTTCTATTTCCCAACCACTCATCAAGATTTTTCTTGAAGAGTGATAATGAGGAACTCTGCTTGACATAGATAGGTAGCTTGTCTCAGAGTATGGGAAGTCTCTGGGACAGGAATCTATCCCTCCAGCATGTTCTGTTTATTGTGGTGACAAGGTTTGACAAAGCTTTATATGTTAGGCAGAGATCACGTTGGACCAGTAATGGCAACTTTATGAAAAAAAGGAGAATTTCCAACAAAGGAATTGTTTTTATAAAGATGGTCCTTTACTGAAATACAAGGTAATCGAATGTGTATCATTTATCAGGGTAGGGTTTTGTTTTTTAAAAGCTACCTTTTAACAGCAGGAGCAATTGATAAGCATTTAGGAATGAAAGAACAGATCCAGGTATTGCTGATTTTTAAGGCAGCTATTTTAAAAGTATAAAGGCACATTTCATAGTGAAGGTGTCCTGCAGAGTTTCTCCTTCCTAGTAATAGTTCCTCAGAGGCTGACAAAGTCAAAAGTAGTGCTAGGTGGTGAGGGATGGAGGCCAAAATAATGAAATGAGGGACAGATTGGATTGATCAAGTGTTAAATAATTACACAGTAGCAGAGAAGGAACCTCTGTCACAGCTTGGATTTAGCACCTGACATGGAGGCTGGAGACATACCAGTTCACTTTTTACAGCAAAAAACCTACATCAAGTCATATGCAGACATAGGGAATTGATCTTAAAACACACTTAGATGATTGACAGTTATTTTGCATAAGCATGAACTTGTAAACACAACTACTGCTTGAGATTCTTTAACTTACTAATGTGCCCTGAAAAGCTCCATTTAATGAAAAAAAAAACAGACAAAAATCATGGGATTGCAATGAAAGTCTGCACAGTTTCAAAGTATCGCCAAGAAGCACTATATCCACAAAACCAATACACGCAATGCAAACTGCAGAACGGGACCATTCAGTGAAACTGCCTGCTTAGGTATACACTCAAAAATATTGGCACATAAACAGAAAAAGTAATTATTAAAAAAACAAGCCAGTTAACAAACATAGCAAGTTTGAGTCACAGCACAGACTGACAAGCTGAACATGTAATACATTTGAAGGTCATTTTCAAGAAAGATGCGGCAAAGAAAAAAGGATGCAGCAAAGCCAAAAGTCCATGGAGAATTGTCTTACTGAGGTCACTTGACTTTATAGCCAATTTTCTCAGAAAAGTCAACTATAATCATCAGGTAACTCCACACTGGAAAGTAAGTTGAGAAAGTACCTGAAAAAGTTTGAGTACATTTTCAACTTATTTATTAACAGTGGAGCTACAATATGGCTGTAAAGTTAGATGCGCTTGAGGAAGGGACTCAGATGTAACTGCATGCAATTACTATCATCTCATAGCACGCTCGAATGTAAGCACAGAGGCACTGTGAGACGGCACTCGGGGTTAATGAGTTAAGACAAAATGAGTATGTTTAAAGCAAAATGGGCATGTTTAGAATAAAACGAGCACAAGAAAATTACAGTGGGCATGAAAAGAGATTAAACAAGCAAAACAAATATAAAAGGGCACATTAAGCATAAATAAAGCAAGACAACTGCATGTTTTTGGAAAAGTGCTGTGTTTTGGCATAACTACGACTTTGTATTGTATCAAGGGCATAACTAGAGTTATTCAGAGTATCTCAAAATGTGTAAAAGTGCGTACAGTGTGTGCTTATTACTACTTATGTATTCTGAAAAGTTTAATTTTGTGCAAAGTGCAACTATTTCGTGAAGTACAGTCAAAGTATAGCCATTGTGAAAAGCTTCTTGTGCTGGGTGTGTCTGTTTGTAAAGTGCCACCATTACAGAGTGTATCTTGTACTGTAAAGAATTGCCTAGCAAGGTACCACCATCTTGGGGAAATTTCAGTGTGCTGTGTACAGTTTATTCGCAAAGTGCAATTACTTCAAAATGTTATTGATTCTGAGCTTCTCTTGCCCAGATCATTCACATTGTGCAGTAATTTGATATGTTTCTTACACTAAGAGGTGATTTCTTGCAATACAGTAATTTCAAGAGTATTAACAGTGTCTGAGAGACTTATTTTGCAAAATTCAGTTGCACATAGGCTTGTTGTGCTATTGGGCAAAGTTACAAATATTGGCATAAATTTCTGGCATATGTGTAAGTGTATGGGTTCTTGCTTATTTGCAGAACTCTTCACTGGTATGTTTTAATATGGCAGAAGGATTTTGAAAGCCATTATCACTTGTATTTGATCAGAATATTGCAGAGAATTGGAGAATATTTGAGCAAGAGTGATAATTTTATACAAGCAGCTTATTCGGATAAAAGTGCATGCACCAAGGCATTCACTTTGTTAAACCTAGCTGGGTCAGAGGCAATAGAAATAGAGCGTTCATTTGTGTATGCAACAGCAGTATATGAGGGAGAAGGTTAAAATCATCATATTGTTGTACAGGCTGAATCAAGGAAAGACCCCAAGTGTTTGAAGTGCAAGTTCAGAGAAATGTGTGAACCCCAGACAACTATTACATTAGAGAGGCATTTGTTTTACATGTGAGATCAGAAACCAGGAGAATCTTTTGCAGCTTATATAACTGACCTGAAAAACAAAGCCAAAATATGTTGGTTTGGTAACTTAAAAGATGAGTTAATAAAGGACAGGCTCATGTGTGGTATTAGTAGTGCTGCTGTGAGAAAGGTTTTATTTCGTGACAGTGATTTAATATTGAGTAAAGCCACTGAGATTTGTCAAATCCATGAAGTGACAGAAAAACACACAAGTATGCTTGCAAGTGACAAGAACATAGTTTCAGTAGGCTCCAAAGCAAATGTAGATAGCATGCAACATGTGGCAAAAAGAAGCAGGCCTAAGCACATGGCAGCCACAGCCCCTGCTGCCTCACCAAGGAAACCTCGTAGTTTTCCAGCAAGTTCAAAGACTAGTTCTGATAGAGGGGCAATCCCTCAGTGCAGTACAAGCATGAATCAGCAATACTCAAGTCTAGCTTTATTGTTAATTGTCACAACTGTGGTGCCAATCATGAATCTAAGAGCATTTGATCAGCAATGTCACAAGTGTAAAAAATTAAACCATTTTCAAAAGTTTTGCAAATCAAGTAAACCCCACACAGTTGTAAAGAATGGTCACACAAAAAAGCAAGTTGATCAAGTAGTCAAAGCAGACAACTTTCTATGTAGATGGTGTGTTAGTAATTGGTGAATGAGTTGATGCAGTGAATTTATTAGCAAAGAGCAAAGTGTTTTGTACAGTCTGGATCAATGGTAAATCCACAGAGCTTAAAGTAGACACTGGTTCAAAGTGTAATGTTATATGAGCAGACACATTTACTAAAGTGAGAACTAATGAGCAATTTAATGTGGTCAGTAATGCGAAACTTGTTGTTCATAGAGGTGAAGAAATTCAAACTGAAGGCTCAGTGATGCTTTCATGTTATTTGGCCTAGAACTGTTACAACTTGTTATTCTATGTAGTTCAAAGACCAGTACAGTCTTTATTAGGTCTCAAAAACAGTTTGAGAATGAACCTACTTTCTTTTACCAAAGAAGTTCATCATATAAGTGCATATCCTAGTTCCAATTATTCTGAAGCAATTTTCTCAGAGTATGCTGATGTTTTTGATGATAAGTTGGGTAAACTTCCAGTTCTGTATTCCATGAAGTTAGACCCAGAGGTCACTCCAGTAGTCAGACCAGCAAGAAGAGCTGCAATAGCTA
Source organism: Protopterus annectens (assembly GCF_019279795.1). NCBI lineage: Eukaryota > Metazoa > Chordata > Ceratodontiformes > Protopteridae > Protopterus > Protopterus annectens. The sequence continues at coordinate 1,234,543,615 of NC_056735.1, forward strand.
TGCAGGATAAAGTTAAGGCTCAGCTGGATAGAATGGTACAGCAAGGTGTAATTTGTCCAGTTACAGAACCAAACAACTGGGTGTCATCTATGGTAGCAGCTCACAAAAAAGGCTCAGACAAAATAAGAATATGTATTGACCCAAGAGATTGGAACAAAAAATTGAAGAGACTGCATCATCCAATGCATACAGTCGACTAGGTCACAGCTCTAATACTGAATGCCACTGTTTTTCCTGTCTTGGATGCAAAAAGTTCATTTTGGCAAGTGATGCTTGATTGCAAATCCTCATTACTAACCACTTTTGGTACCCTGTTTGGCAGATACAGATTCTTATGGATGACATTTGGAATAAATTCTGCAAGTGAAGTCTACCAGCATGCAATGGAGCAAATTTTTTTAGGTCATCCTTGTGCCATAATTAAGCAATAACACATGCCTGGGTGTGGGTAATGCTGGATTTACCCACGGTTGGTGTGGTTTCGTCATGAAGATGAAGCCCGAGTGGCCAAATAAAGACAACCGTGGGTAAATCCAGCATTACCCATACCCAGAAGTGGGTAATTGCTATTATACAATGACATTATTTAAGAAAAAAAATACTTACTATTCTTAAATAATGGCATTGTATAATGTCTCCATGCTGCCCTTTCACAGCTGTCTGGTATTCTGTGGCAGTTCTGATGTACTGCATATGCGTATGCTTACATAGTACATTAGAGCTGTGTGTGGAAGCAACGGAGAAAGCAAGATCCCCATTGCTTTTTAGAAAGTGTCTCGCTATGTTAAAGGAGTTTAACATAGCAAGACAGCTTTAATAAAAGCAACAGAGATCTTCTTTTCTCCGTTGCTTTTTTTTAAAGCTGTCTCACTTTGTTAAACCTGTTTAACATAGTGAGACAGCTTTAAAAAAAGCAACGGAGAAAGGAAGATCTTTGTTGCTTTTTTAAAGCTGTCTCGCTATGCTATTCACACTGAGCAGATTGGAGGAGGGGCATTGACTACAACTCTGATCTGAGATATATAAGTATCCTTTTTTGGCTTATTTATACTGATTATTGTTTCTAGCAATTTATATATAGCACTTTTTATTGCCTGCTGCATAGTTTTTAGTGCATTTTATTGCTATTAACTAATCTGCATGGGTAACTGATTTGTTTGCAGTTAAAAACATTCTGTAGAGTCTTTTTGCTCCTTTATATGTTTAAAAACTTTCATTTTGTGGCTTTCTGTAGTGTTTACTGTCTAAAGAGTGTAGGCTAATAGCTTTAGTATTGTCCTAGCTCAGATTTGCTGGCTCTGGGCCTGTTTGTCTCTACAGTGATTGTTCAAAGCACATGAACAGGCCATCTTAAATTAGCAGAAGCCTTTCTTTACCTTGGCTAGATTGTGTTAATTGGCTGCTGGCTAGTGGGGGCTGGTTCTTTTGTGCTTTTTTTAAAAAAAAGTTGTCTAAGGTTGTATCTTCTGGTATTTAAGCCCTAACTTTGAGAGGATTTCTGTCTATACACACTGTGTAGAGTGGAGTAGGGGCGTTGACTACAACTCTGATCTGAGATATATAAGTATCCTGTTTTTTTTTTGGCTTATTTATACTGATTATTGTTTCTAGCAATTTACATATAGCACTTTTTATTGCCTGCTGCATAGTTTTTAGTGCATTTTATTGCTATTAACTAATCTGCATGGGTAACTGATTTGTTTGCAGTTAAAAGCATTTTATAGAGTCTCTTTGCTCCTTTATCTGTTTAAAAGCTTTCATTTTGTGGCTTTTTGTAGTGTTTACTGCCTAAAGAGTGTAGGTTAATAGCTTTAGTATTGGCCCCTCCCTCCCTGTTCATGTCTTGTTATTATACATGGTGGCTTTGCAGTTGCCCGCCCCTACTGTAAATTTGATCTAGGACACTCCTCCCAGTCTAGTGTCATTAGCTCATTCTACCTAATACAGAGAGAACATCTGAGAAGGCCTTCTGTTTCTCCCTTTTCCCTTTCAAAAAAAATGCCTGTATCTCCTTGTGTTCTGACTGTGCTTCTCAAACATTTTGGAAATATACAGTATACATTAGAGCATTTATTATAGCTGTAATTGCCTTAATATTGCTACAACTCAAGTGCTCTAGGTTGCACTGCATCTAAATTGTTTGTGTGTTTTAGCTGCTTTTCTGTATATATAGACTTCTCTGTATATGTAGACTAGCTACTTATTCTGCTGTACTACTGCCTTTTAAATCATTTTTCAGTTGTGCACTTGCCTTGTTTCATTTAAAAAGTTTTAAATTGCTAAATTTGTAGAGTTTTAATTGCATTTACTGTTTAGGACCACACACTCAAGTGTGTTAGCCTTTTCTGTGTTTATTTACTGTATTATTGCATTGTTTAGCCTGTTTGCTCATTTTCCACCTTTCCTAGCCAGTCCAGATCCCAGGCTTTGCTTGTCTCAGGACTTTATTTTCTGTGTTCAGAGCTATCCAGACCTTGCTGTGGTAAAGGGAAGTCCTACTGCTTACCAGTGGGAGTGGTGAGCATTGTACTGCCTATCTAACGCTAGAGGAGTGGTTTCCAGCTCTGAAATTGTAATTTTATTAGCCTTTTTGGGCTGATTTCTACCCCTTTCAACTTTCTGGCTTAAAAACGCATGAGTTTGCACATTTTTTTTTGCGTCATGCAGCACTGCGAGGCTGCAGTTAAACTATTCCAGGTGCCAGAAAGTCTACTCTTCAAATTTTCCCTTAGAACTATCTGGTTTCTCAGTAGTAGCACTAAAATCTGAACCCCTGCTACTAGCACTTGCTCTAGAACCTGCTGGAAAGCACTAGGAAGCCTGAAACTGATACAAGCACTCAACTCTCCTTGTCAATAAGGAGAAATTAATCGTAGACACTAAACAGCCTATATTTGCAAAGTACCTTGCAAAGGTAAGGGAAAACAGCTCTTATAATTTACAAAAAAAGCACCTAAACAGGCATGTCCAAGGGTTAGTTTCCAGGGATTTCTCCTGTCCACCTGGTGAATTTGGGCATACTGGGGCAATGCGGCAACTGCCTCATGTACACAGACAATCCTCTCCTCCTACCACCCAACACTGCGAGAGATCCACTTACATAGCCAAACTGGATGCAAAGCTCTCTCTGGCCAAGATTGTGCTAGACAGTCAAGAGAGAAGGATAACACATGAACTACACCTCAAGCAACTCATAGCCATTCAAAACCCACACCATCAACACCCACACATAACAACATTAAACCCACATATGCAGAGGCCCTTAACATTAACCTGCCCAAGCAACAAGGACCCCCGAAGCTGAAACGCAAACAAACACCAGTCACAACCAAAGTGACACATAGCTTACAACACCAGTGTGCCACCCAACAACAGCCCATAAGGCAAGACAATGTACCCAACACTTTAGTCATAGGTGACTCTATAGTCAGGCACTCTGATGTCCCACTCACCAGACTAAACAAGGAGAAAATTACAGTCAGCTGCCTGTCGGGTGCCAGGATCCGCCACATAATGCATCCACTCGAGTCACTCCACAACAAGTACAAATACGACTCTGTCATTGTCCATGCTAGAGTGAATGACTTGAGATGAACCTCCCTGGACTACATGAAAAGAGACATGGAAGAGCTCTTGAATCATGTGGCCCAGGCAGGTATGACCCTAGCCCTGAGTAGCATCCTGCCTTCGCCCAGAATGATACCACAGTATAAGGACAAAATGATTGACTTCAACAATTGGCTAAGCTTCTGGTGTCATTCAAAGGGGATCCAGTATCTGTCTGCCTGGAAGACATGATCAACAAACCACAATGCTTTTCCAGAGATGGTTTGCACCTGTCACCCCTGGGATTCAGGTTACTGGCTAAAGCTCTTGCCATCCCTATAGTGTCTTTTTTAGGCAAGGTTCAAAGGATAAAACCACCACTGTAACAGATACAAGCATGCAAAATCTGAAGGTAATGCTACTCGATGCTAGAAATCTAAACCTCAAAATGCACTCTCTCGAGGCACTCCTAAAATGGAGAACATTGATATCTGTGCAGTAACTGAGACCTGGTTCAAGGCTCCAGAGAGCACCCCTGCAATACCAGGCTACAACTCTTACCACACCTTTCGGCCACAAAACCAAGACCAAAACACTAAAGGTGGAGGAGTGTCCATATTCACCAAGGGTATTCACACCTCTAGGCTAGTTGCCCAACACAATGCATCTGAAATTCTCCAGGTGCAACTAACACTAGGTAAAACTGCAATACAAATTGCAGCTTGTTACAGATCCCGCACCGTACCCCAAGATTCTCACTACACCTTTCTAAACATACTGTAAAATATTAAGATAGAACCAAACACCCTAATACTAGGTGATTTCAACTACCCTGCCAGTAACTGGGAAAACTACTCGGGCACCAACTCCTTTTCCCAACTGTTCTTGGAATTCATAAATTCCAATGCCCTGGATCAACTAATCCATTGTCCCACCTGGGGCTCCAATATCCTAGACCTGGTCATTACCAACATGGGAGATATATGCTCCACACCAGTGGTCACCCCATCATTGGTCAGGTCTGACCATAAGCAAATCACTCTTGACATCCACATCCCACCCCACCCCCCAGTAAGGAAACCTCCTTAAAAGACTTCTCCAAAGCCAACTTCATGCTACTGAAGTCAGAAGTGACAAACTTCATGACATCCATGTAGACGGGATCTGAAAGTTCGACTGCAGAACACTAAGGCACTGCACGAGCACATCCACTTGTGCATGAATTGTGCCATCCCAAACAGAACCAAGATGCTCTTCTCCAAAAAAAGGAAGCCAATCTGGTGGTCCCCTGCTATAAACAAACTATACAACAGAAGGAAGAAACTGTTGCAGAAAAGAGGAAAATCCCAGAATGCAAAAAACTCCCTCACCAGCCTCAGTAAGAAGCTGAGATCCCTCATAAAATCTTCAAAAGCTAGTTACAAAAATAAAATTGCCAAAGATTTCAAAGCCAACCACATGGCATTCTATAGTTATGTCAAGAATCTAAATGGCAATGCTCAGATCTGCTCTGAGCTACAACAGAATGGCATTAAATATACTGATCCCAAGGATATTGCCAATATTCTGGCAGATCGATTTAGTGCCAAGTTCACCCCCATCTCACCCCCTAAAGGGCCCATCTCAATACCAAAAGATTGCCAAATTCTGGTAATCATAGCCACACAGGCAGAAACCACACTCTCCAAAGCTAAGAATGCAGCATCCATGGCACCAGATGACATCCCAGGCTGTGTACTGCATGAACTACAAAATGAACTGGCACCTCACCTAAGTGTCATGTTTAATCATAGCCTCACCTCAGGCTTCATGCCCACTGAGTGGCACACAGCTACAGTTATCCCACTCCACAAGGGGGGGATCCACCTTGGACCCCGGGAACTACTGTCCCATCAGTCTGACAAGCCTGATCTGCAAGGGCATGGAATGCATTATCATGGAACTTATAAACAAAGACATTGGCAACCTTCAAACACTGGACCCCACCCAGTTTGGGTTTGTGAAGGGCCGATCTTGTCTCCTGAATCTGATTGACTTCTTTGAATCATTCTCCAGAGCTGTGGACGAGGGTAAGGTGGTCCACACAGCCTATCTGGAGCTCGCCAAGGCCTTCGACACCATCCCCCACTCTGGAATCATAGATAAACTTACTAAGCTGGGCATAAATCCCTATGTCACTTGATGGGTTGCCAACTGGCTTACTGACAGAACCCAGACTGTAAAAGTAGCCAACTCCAAATCCAGCTCCAGACAAGTGACAAGTGGAGTACCTCAGGTTTCAGTCCTGGGACCGCTCTTGTTTGGCATTTACTTCTCTGAGGTACAGGCCAACACTAAGTGACTCTGGCTAACAAAGTTTGCAGATGACTGCAAACTGGGAGCCATTATTGAATCTCCAAATGATGTGGCTATTCTACAAAAGGGCCTTACAGAAACAGATGTCTGGTGCCAGAGCCATGGGCTCAAGCTTAATGCCAAGAAATGTATAGTTATCCACTTTGGAAAAAAACATGTACCCATGAATTACCACATAGGTGGCAGTACACTAAACATCGAAAGTGTGATGAGAGACATAGGGACACAGGTGGACAATGGTCTCACTTTTGATAACCACATCACCACAACAGTCAGGAAATCCTTCTATGTGGCACACCTCATCACTAAGGGCTTTCCATCCAGAAAAAAGGAGGTCATTGTCCCACTGTACTCATCCCTCATTAGACCCATTATAGAGTATAATGCCCCGTTTGGTATGTACCTCACAAGACATCTGTAACAGCTGGATAGGCCACAGAAATACCTCAATAAAAGAATCACAGGCCTAAAGCAAATGCCATATGCTGACCATCTAAAAAAACTCCAGCTATACTCTGTGGCATATTCTCTACTCAGAAGTGATCTCTGCTTAACATACAAGGCCATGTCAAACCCTGAGCTGTTGGACATGCTCCACTTAAAGAAATCCCAGTCCCTCAGAGCCACACGCTCCGGGGATCTAAACCTTGTCATCAAAATTAACAAAACATGCTGGAGGGATAGGTTCCTGACCCAGAGACTCCCAATACTCTGGAATAGACTGCCCATACATGTCAAGCAGAGAGCATCCTTGGCCCTCTTCAAAAGGAACTTTGATGATTGGATGGGAGATAGGAAATTCACCCTGGGGATCATGTCAGTCGCTCTGCCAGACAGGGGATCAGAGAAGTAAATATTGTGGGAGAAATATTCAGGGAATTGTTATGGCTAGGCTTGTATAGGCCCTAGGGCCGATAGCTTAGCACCAACCTATGAACCTATGAACCTTTGAACTCCTTTGACATAGTAAGACAGTTTCTAAAAAGCAACAGAGATCTTGCTTTCTCCGGCTCAATTATTTAAAAAAAAAAGATTTAAAGTCTGGGCAACCAACCTTTTTCCATTAGTATAAGTCTGATTTACGACGTGCATGCTGACCAATCAGCATGCACATTTTGGAATATTAATGATTGGTCATTGTATAATAGTAGATGATTTATTGGTTGTAGGCAATGGTGAAGCAGAGCATGACAGAAACCTAAAGAGAGTTCTAGACACAGCACGTGAAGTAAACTTGAAGGTCAATCCTCTAAAGTGTAAATTCAAACTACCAGAAGTTACATATGTAGGTCATTTATTTACCAGTATTGGTTTGAGACCAAACCCGACCAAGCAAGCAGTTATTCTTGAGATATCAGCACCAGTTAATATTCAAGCTCTACAGCATTTCCCAGGCATGGTCAACTATTTAGCCAAGTTTATACCAGACTTCAGTGAGCTGACAGCACCTTTAAGAGAACTGATGTGCAAAAATGTTGCATGGTCATGGTTAGAATAGCACTAGAAGGCATTTGAGGACTTTACGCAGAAAATGTCCACCCCACCTGCATTAAGATACTATGATGTGAACTAACCAGTCATTCCTTCCTGTGATGCTTCATAATTTGGTCTTGGAGCAGTTATACTTCAAGAGGGCAAAGCAGTAGCCTATGCATCTAGAACACTTACCCAAACTAAAATGCAGTATGCTCAAATTGAGAAAGAACTTTTGGCAATAGTATTTGCATGTTCCAAGTTTCACGATTATATTTATGGTCAAGCTATTCAGATTGAAATTGACCACCAACCTCTAGTTACTATTCTAAAGAAGCCTATGCATTCAGGTCCAGCGAGATTACAAAGAATTATGCTCACATTGCAAAAATACAACTTCAAAATGCTCTATACGAAAGGCAAACTACTGTATCTAGCTGATACCTTATCCAGATCAACCAGAAATATCTTGAAGTAGAGAATTTTGATTTTGGCATGATGGCAGTGTGTAATTTTTCTACCACCAGGCATGATGAGTTGAGAGATCATACAAAGATTGATCCAATTTTGTAAAAGCTCAGTCACTACATTAATATTGGATGGCTGTCAAGGCAATGTAGTGTACCACCTGAAGTGCAAACTTATTTTCCTTACAAAGATGAAATGTTGATGGAAGGTGGCAATATTTTCAAAGGTCCTAAAACTGTTCTTCCTGCTTCCTTACAACAATAATAGTGTATATCCAGATTTTGCATCTTGGTCACCCAGGTTCTGCATCCACTAAGAGAAGAGCAAGAGAAATAGTATTTTGGCCTTCATTAGTGAAAGACATTGATAAAGTACTTTCTTATTGTTCAGTATGGAATAGTCCTAGACCACATTTGTAAAGAGAACCACTTCAGCTACGGCCAGTTCCTGAATTACCTTGGTCAACAGTAGCCATTTATATCTTCGAGGGGGACAGTCACCACCACTTAGTTTTGGTAGACTCTTATTCAAATTGGTTTGAGATTGACTTACTACTTAACCTAACCTCCACTACTGTTATTACTAAGTTGAAATGCCATTTCTCAGTTCATGGTAGTCCACACAAAGTTATTTCTGATAATGGTAATTTACTAGTCAGCTGTTTCAGAAATTTGCAAGAGAATGGGACTTTGTACATGTTACTAACAGTCCTGAATATCCACAGTCAAATGGACTAGCTGCACGTGCAGTTCAGAGCGCAAAGCAATTACTTGAAAGGTGAAAGCGTGGCAATACTGATATCTTTTTGAATTTACTTAATCTCAGAAACATACCCCGTGACAATATACTTGTCTCACCTGCTCAAAGACTTCTGTCCAGGCAAACCAGAACAATGCTACCTATTAGTTCCAGTTTATTGAGGCCTAAAGCTCAGAACAACAAAACCATCACGGCTCAATTATTCAAGAATCATTCTATCCAGAAGTCTAGTTATGATAAATCGAGCAGATTTCTTCATCTGTTGAGGGAAGGAGAGACAGTGAGGATGCAAACGGCAAAAGGTTTTGACAAGATTGGTCAAGTTACAGGCATATGTGGTAAGGTGAGATCATACCTTGTAGAAACTGAGAGTGTGGAGTACAGGAGAAATGACAGGCATCTTCTTCCTGTACCAGAATCAGCATCACAGCATTGTTCCTGTGATACAGACTCTAGATCTCAGAGCGAACCAGACATTGTTCCCATCCCATAATATGTTTCAACCTCTACTTCCATCCTGAAGATGTTCCAAATACTTCTAAGGTTGAACATTCTGTAGAGATAGCTCCAGTTGCTAAATCCAATTCCCAGTTTTATGTCACACGATATGGCCGAATATCCAGGACCAGTTCGAAATATGCAGCAACATGGACATAACTGTAGATATATATATATATATATATATATACATATATATATATATATATATATATATATAGATATATATATATGTGTGTGTATATATATATATATATATATATATATATATATATATATATATATATATATATATATATGGGTTTGGCCGAGGCCATATGATTGACTTTCGGAAAGCCGACAATGTAAAGTAAACACAAAAAACACAACAAACACTTACCTTAAACTGTTAGCAGGAGGCTCCGGCCCCCTGCACCCCCCAACCCCCATAACTTAACTATACCAACTCTGGGATCGCAGTACAGTGCAGAAGAGGGAAATTTTCCCATTCCACACTGTAGAGAGATAGCGGTTTCCCATGGTCGGCTTTTCAAAAGTCGATCATATGGTCTCAGCCATAAGGAAGTCGACTTTGTGAAAAGTCGACCATGTGAAGGGGACCCATATAGATATAGATATATATATATATATATATATATATATATATATATATATATATATATACATACATACCTAGTCTTGTATAATTGCATGACAAAGAACTACTTGTGATATCTGCATGCCAAATAGATTCATAACATTGCATGATCTATTTCTCAAAGAGTGAGGATGTAGATCAAAGTGTATGTGCTGTGTCTTCAAGAAGCATACCAAGGACTAAACGTGTACATATAAATGCCAGACATGTGCTATTCCCAGTGCCATTTTGAGAGTACAGCCAGATAATAAGCATGCATGATTGCAGTAGTTAGTTTGCATATAAGTTACTTAAGTTAAAGTCAGTAAACTTCTATTGTGATGTGTTTGTATATAATAAAGCTGCTTGAACAGAACCCACAAAGACTCTTCTATTGTGTCCAAAGCAGGAGAGTGATAGAACCTATCAAAAAGAGCAGATGTTCCCCAATGTCCTGGCCAAATTTCCCCTAGTAGTATAAATACCACCTCAGCTCTTCCCTGAAAAGAGGTCACTAGCCTAGTGGGCCTAACCTGGTCGACAAAAGATAAATAAAATAAAATAAAATAACATTTCACATATTTTATTTTCAATTTGCTCTTTTGTTAACTGGTAAATGTCCTAAGCAAAAACCTTTTTTTCTGGAGTGACTCGAGAGGGCAGTCTAGTTAAGTGACAATTCACAGTCACGCAGTAGGCAAATGATGACTGAGACAATCAAACCAAGAACTACAATATATAAATAATTTGTAATCTTGCATCTACTACCAACTACAACATACAATATATCGATAATTTATAATCTACTCTCCACTACAGTCAGAAATAACAAAACCGATGTCATCCTTACAAATATACTCAAAGAGGTACATACACATCAGTCCACCACTTTACGTGACCTTTTTGTTCACACTGGCACCAGTCCTTCCACTAAAGCCTTCACAAATTACAACCTTATAAGTTGTTAATAAACTAAAAAGACCAAAATCTTCTCTCTAGAAATGATAGCATTATAGACTGAACATTAACAAAAAGTCCCACAATGGTCATCTGTATACTTGAACCACCCCCAGTGTAAAGTGACTCTCACCTACCAATCCAAACTATAGCAAGGCAAATGATTAACTGTTGCTGTAGCACCAGTTGTGGTTGGTGTCTTCAGTGCAAGGGGGTGAGTGCTGCAGGACGCAACTGAACTGATAGAGATAACTAACATGGGTAGGGCTATATTACTGCTTGCCAGTGATTGTATACGTATGGTTAACAGCAGCTTGGGGTCAGTCTTTCTGAGCTACAGACTGTCTTAGTACCTACTTATTCTATCCTGAGTAGTAGTTAGAGTGGGGAAGAAGGGGTGGCTGCCTCACATGTAAGTTGTTAGGGGGTGAAATCAGCAACACTGATCTGGTAGAAGATTAAAACATTGTAGTATTCAGGAATGTAAAGTGAGTTGTAATGTCTGGTGTAACTGGCATATATCTGCAACTGTAACAAGTATTTTTACAGTTTCTGAGAACAATTAGCCATTTCTCCTCCTTAAAGTTTGAAAGAGATTTGTTGAGGGAGATAAGAGTCTGGGTACTGAATGGAGTGCAAATGTACCTAGTTACTGCTCCAATTCTAGCCACCTTTTTGACAATAGTATACCTTAGAGGTTAGATTGCTATCAATAGGGTCAGTATTAGCTGAAGTGGAGCCCTAGGAAAGGACTCTGTGGGGTCCCTCAATGCCCACCATTGCCCCATCCACTCCTGCTAGCAACTGTCTTGTGTGTCTCTCTCCTTGTCTCCTCACACCATTCAGACAGATTAAAATGTTTTTGTGTTTTTACACTTATGTCTTGCTCTTCAGTTTTCCCCCCATCCTTTCAACATTCTTGATACTGTAGTAACTGAAGAGGAAGTAACTAAATTAAGCCATGAGTCTGAGGGTTGCTAGGCCCACAAAAGAAATGGGGTTTAGATGCTCTGAGGTAAATTTTAGATTTTTTTCCCAAACTTCTGATCCAGTCATGGCTTGAATAAAAAGCAAATGTTTAGTGACTGCATTCACTCTATTGGAATCTGTGCTCAGCTCTTCTGATGATACAATATAGCCCATGTGCTTTAAATTATGCAGATTTAGCATTTGATTTTATTCAGTTGTAAGCCTTTCTTTCTAAGCCTGTCAAGAAGAATTATCAAATGTTAATCATGTTCAGGTTAAATTTGACCCCAAACTACAATGTTCTCAATGGTGTTCACCATACCATCCATCCCTTCCATAGTATTAGGGTAATCAAGAGTTTTGGAACATCAGACTTTGTAGACAATATAAGCCTTCAATGAAATCAGAGTATCTTTTCAAAATATAATCAGTATACTGCAATGCAAGTGACTCTGAAAATGCTTTACTGCGTTCTGTGCCTTATTTTCCTGTTTTTTTTTTTCTGTACCTGAAGCACTAATCACAGAAACATTTTCATTGTGTTTGAGTGAACTGCCTGGATTATACTCAACAAAAACATTAGCGTAACACTAAAAGTATGCTTTCTGGTATCTGAAAAAATATCAGCTTGTTTTTGCACTGCACAGACTGAATTGTTGCTCAGACGTTCATGTTGCTACCTTTCAAAACATTCAAACACTCTACATGAGTGTGGGACCATTCCATCACTGTCAGAATCATTGCTCATGTTTATTAGTTCTGGTAGTATTGCCATGTTCATGTGTGGTTTTTGCATTTGTGCAGTTTGGATTCATTTCAACATATTAAGCTTTTCACAAACATCACATTCCAGCAAATTACAGTTTTAAATTACTTTGAAGTGACAAAATTGTAAATGTTTCATAGATTTGTGCACATGTACATGTGCACACACACACACACACACACACACACACACACACACACACACACACACACACACACACACACACACACACACACACACGGTGCAGCTGGCCTTCATCAATAGGCTTCAGTCTCTGCCAAGAATAAGAAATATAATCACACAGGGTGAAGAGCTTGCAGTTAGCATTCAGAAATTTGAATGTAGATTCAGGCAGAATATTCCATTCAGCCCCAGTGTCTAACTCAGATGTCACAGACATGTTTCTGATCATCAACCTTTCTGTGCAACATTGACCTACATTCTTATTATCATCTCTGTTGTTTCCATTAGCATTAAAACTAGCAGTAACAGTCACTCCATACATTTCCATAGTGGCAAATATACATCTTGGCTTTTAACTGCTCATCTGCTTCTACGACAGTTACATCTTGTTGCATTGTGTTTTGCTTTTTGCAAACTTCTAAAATGCCCATGAATTCTATAAAGCCTATAAACCACATTAAAAGCTTTGTAGCATGCTTCCTCCTAGCTAAACATGCAGTACTTGCCCAGGTGTGGTTTGTGACTGCTCATTTATTACAATGCACCACGCTAACAACCATGTAGTCATCAGCATTTTCACATTTAGTTTTACTACTTTTAACATTTCCCCAAAAAAAACAGAAAGTGCCAAGAGTATACTAATAACAAGTTAAAAAAGCACAATGGTCCAACCAGTCCCAAAACTTGAAACACTTTAATAGCCAAGGAAAATGAGCACACATTAACGCTGACAATGTTACAAACACGTTTCGTCCAAACAACTTCTTCAGATGAGTATGCTAACCTGACCTAACCAATATATTTAAATAGCTAACAATCAAATAATGACCAATAAGAAACAACATTAAATTAATACTAAAACATAAATTTTTGTAACCCTTTTGTTTAAAATGTTTATAAAAACAGTTAATTCACTTTAAATTCATGAATATCACATGCAACTATTATACAGTGTTAAAAACAGTTAAAAACTTTTTTTTTCATAATTTACACATAAACTATCTAAGGTTAATTAAATAAAATATATATAAAATATAATGATTTTTGTATAATACCGCCATCTAGTGGACAATAGTAAAATCACATATAATGTCATTTAATAATTCAAAAATAATATATATGGCAAATACTGAGTACATAAAAAAATGAATCTAAAATTGATGTGTTTTTGTGTTGATATAAAAATCATATCCATTTCTTTGTCATTAAAAACTCAGTCTATAATTTAGCAGCTCTGAGCTTTAAAACAGGCACAAGGGAAATCATATCATTTAGACCAGGTAACCTACAGGTTGCCAATACTATTTGCCAGTAGTGCAACATTGTCAGCATTAATGTGTGTTCATTTCCCTTGGCTATTAAAGTGTTTTGAGTTTTGGGACCGGTTGGACCATTGTGCTTTTTTAACTTGTTACTTTTAACATTTACTAACTTCATCCTGCTCTGCTCCTCACTGACAATATTTACTTTACATACTTCCAGCGTTTCATTTGTACACTTGAGATGAATGCTGATCTGTCCATTAACTCTGCACATATATGGCTTTTCCAGTGTCATATATACTTCCCTTAGCTGTCTGCGTCTGATCCAGCCACACCTCTCAACTGTACAAATTTTCGCAGCCTGTCCAGATTTTTGCCTCATATTTTCGGTCCATTTTTCATAAAATTGTTTTTTTCTAGCAAATTAGTGGCAAATCATTTAATATTGAAGTTAGAAAATAATGACAGGCATTTGATTTTCAGACTTCATACCCCTCAGAACATTCATGATAATGGAAAACCTTTTATTCTATCAACTTTCTAAGTTTGTAAGAGCAATATTTAAAAATTGTCCCTATTTTTGGGCCTTTGTCCCACTTTTCTTAATGGCTTTGTCCAGATTTCTTGCTTTAAGAGGTTGAGAGGTATGGTTCCAGCCATTTCTAATTCCATAGATAATTCTATCCCTGCTTACAAAATTACTCAAGTTACTAAATTCTCAATATAGCAGTCTGTGTTTAAGAGCAGTCATGTGTTCATCTACTGATTTTTTGGACCTCTTGACTTCTAGTAAAGCAGAAATTCCTGATATATGGTAAGCTCTTCTTTATGATGTAACATGTTTAAAATGTATCTTTAAGCAAAGAAAAATTCCTTTCTTCTCCTCTGAAAGATTGAGTGTTAAAATACTTTGATCACTTCCTTCTGTGTGACATGACGGAACAACTCCATTCAGCAGTGAGATCTGCAAAAATGTTGAATCTGCTTGCTGCATTGGCAAAGAGGTATAGAGTATAGAGTCCTGACTATGACCCAGGTGATCCAAGCATACCTCTCAACTGTCCCTGATTTTGACTCAAATTTTGGCTCTGTCCCTCTTAATACTTCCTAAAACTGGTGACTTTTGGATGAAAGTTGGTGAATTACACTTAATGAATAATACAAACTGAACCAACCACCGCCTACTCAGGAAACGCCAGAGATATCCACAATATCCACAAGTTCGATAATCCAAATCCAAAAACGAGCAAAAACGCTGAAGTGAAAAAGATTTTATTTTTAAGCCACACACCAAAGCTTTTCGTCGGAACACAGCACCAACTTCATCAGAAAAAGTAAGACTCGCGCCATTGCACTAATTCCCTTTATATTCAAACACCTAGAAACACGCCCCTTTCCCTCGACACACTTTAAAGACGCCAATGCAAAATGCATAATGACAGTATGTTAAAATATAATATAATACAAAATAGAATATAGTTGTTGTTACTTCGGCTTTTCCCGGTTAGGGGTCGCCACAGTGGAACTCCGGTCTGCTAATGATTGGCAGTTGATTTTTACGTACCGAGTTGCCAGCCCTGATGCACAACCTTCAACGAAGGCATGCCCATTCACGCATGTCTCCACACAGAAGACGCTCTAACTGAGAGTCGAACTGGAGAGCATCTTACTGTGAGGTGACAACGCTACCGCAGCACCACCACCGCAGAATATAGTAATATAATTAAAAACAATGTATGATAATCTATAATAAAACAATTCCCTTTTATATGACTAGCAAACTGCCTGCCATCAAAAAATATCCAAACATAACTTAACCTAAATGCATGAATAAATGATAATAATGTATATATATATATATATATATATATATATATATATATATATATATATATATATGTATATTGAAGATATGTATGTGTTATATATACATCGACAACACTGGCAAATAAATTCTAACATCTAAAATAAAACTCAAAATCTACTAATATGAACTATTACTTGCAAACATAAAAACTAGCCACAATATACATACAAATGTGAATATATATATCTAACTAAAAGTTTAAAAATTGGAGGATTAGCGGATATGGTCGTATAACTCTACCCAATAAGAACTAGACCTGGGCTGGTTACAAATTTAAACAAACCCATGGTCTAGAAACTTACTAACTAAATGACAAGCTAAACACTAGGAATACCTGAACAGGTGCAACCAAGATCTGACAACAAAAAAGGAAACCACTTCTCCTCAAAGAATTCTTCACCTCGCTAAACTTCTTAATTTCAAATAACAACTGATGGATAACATACTGTTGAGGCCAGGGGGGGTGGTAAGCCTCCAACATCAATTGCCACATAAGTTCTCTATACTCCAGTCTGAGCGACTCTGATCCCCCCATATTCCTGGTGCATAGTTGGTCAATCACTGAGAAAGTGAATTCATGACCTGGATGATCGTGAATATGTGTGGCCAAAGCGTTATCCAACCTCTCCCTCTTAATGGCATACAAGTGCTCATACATTCTGTCCTGTAACCTCCTATCGGTCTTACCAATGTAAAATCCAGGACAGGATGAACATTGAGCTAAGTATACTACTTGAGTACTGGCACAATTATATCTCCCTCTGATGAGGAACTTCCTGTCCCTGATCAGAAAGGCTGTGCCTGCTTTAACATATCTGCAAAACCTACACATGTTACATTTGTACATTCCAGATCATGAGGATACACACTTAAATTTCATTTCCAAAATATCCTTGATGTTGGGGCCTCTCCTAAATGTCACCAAAGGGAAATGGTTAGACCCAACCCATCCAGACAAGTCAGATGATAACAAACGCCAATTCTTCTTAATTATAGACACTATCTCATTGGCATCCAAATTAAAGGAAAGTATTAAGTTACACTGAAACTTGTTGCTGTTACAATCAGATCGGGGGGGGCATTGGATCCAACTCATGGCGGCCCAGAATGGGTTGAAAGTGACCATTGGTTCTCTTACCCCTGACTTCAGAACACAACTCGGCAATCTTTGGTGTGTGGCTTAAAAATAAAATCTTTTTTACTTCAGCGTTTTTGCTCATTTTTGGATTTGGATTATCGAACTTGTGGATATTGTGGATATCTCTGGCGTTTCCTGAGTAGGCGGTGGTTGGTTCAGTTTGTCTTTTTTGTTCTTTGAAGCAGTTTTGGTCTTTTACTTAATGAATAATGACAATAATTAAGAGTTGCAGACATTTTTTACCTTAAAAAATGTACATTAATTTATATGATGTGAATATGTGAATGTCTCAAGTTAATAGCCCTAATATTTTAAAAGTGTCCCTGAATGTCCCTGATTTTTTCTGGCTTTGTCTCTGATTCTGTTGAAATTTTCCCCTGATTGGTTGAAAGCTATGGATCCAAGCTTAAAAAAAGCTTAAGTACCTGTTGGTGCAAGGAGTGGAGGGAGAAGACTAAAGGGCCTATATGTTTAATCTCATTTTGGACAGAGGGAGAGGCCATTTATCCAGGATGCATGCAGTACACTAATTTCCTTGATGAGACTGTTATGTGCACAATGTGTTCATTCCAGAAGGTGGGGTCTTCTACAGGCTTATGTTACTCAAACAAGTGATAGATAGTCTTGTGCTAAGCCTACTTCATACCCTCTTGGAGGAATGCTCATTGGGTATCCATGACATATTAGGGTCATAAACTTAAGGACACTAGTTTTTCTGTAGAGGAATACAAGACTTCAAGTTTGTTCACCTCTATCTCCTAGGTAAAAGAAGCAGCAATAAGTGTTTCCATCTGAGGGGAATGAACCATTCAGCTGAGTGGCCATGGGAGAGACTTGATGGTGAAAGGGGAGGAAATAACAAAAAATGCACAATCCACAGTTTACTGTCATCAGAGAAGTATACATATAGGCTAAACCTGTTGCTCATTTTAGAGGCCATCTTCAGCAAATGATGGAAGGAATGCACCTGCAATTTTGTGGCATGTTTAGTGGCATGAAAATTAATAAAATAAAAGCTAGAATGAAATGTTTACTGTAAGTAATAAAATAACAATGCTATTCTTTCATTAAACATTTAGACCTTACAAAACCAAAGCATTTAAATATTTTTATTGGGTTTAAAAGAAGTCCTGAGTATTGTAATTGAACATAAACATCATAAGGACAAATCTTTAGAGAAGAACAAAATGCATATTCGGATGTTAAGTTACGCATCAGTCAGAGACAAGTTTATTCTGAAACTATGCTGTAGTTAGTATCCAGAATATCATACCTGTGCTATATCTTAACTCCAACATTGTTAATACAGACGTATAAGAAGACTTGATGGAGAAGGTGTTCCCAAAGAAGTACCTTGTCAGCACAGCATTTTACTACAGAGTGTCAGGACTAACAGTGACATAAGGCACATAGTCCCCTAAATGACGTATACAGCAATCAATAGCTTCATAAATTCCCATCAGTGGAACCTATTAACTTCACATAGTGCCATATGTGAACATTATCAGTCTAAGTTAATTTTCTTTTGAGCTTATTTAGTTTCTTCCACAAGAATGTTGGGATTGTTCTTTAAGTAGATGAGTTCTTAGAGTGATGAGTTTTTGGAGTGACTTCTGAGGTCACAGCACATTGTTGATGATACTTTTGACTGTCTCTTCTGCTGACTCTCCTTGGTTTGCCTTGGTTTTTATTGGGCTTTAGATCATTGTTAAACAAGGAAGAAGAGAAGTGCTTACATTGTTCCTACACTACAAGTATTTACTCTGTAGAGGTAGGAGATTTTTAAGAAATACTGCAAATCAACATTGCGATCTTCTTGTTTACTAAGAAACAGACAGTATATTAATGTAATCCTGCTTAACTTTGCCACCCATTATGTTTAATATTATTTGTATTCTGTTTTCCTTTACAGCTGTAAGCAGGTTTGGATTAAAATGGATTATTGAGGCTCACTCTATTAATATTGAAAGGAAATAAATGAATATAATTCAGAGAGAGTGAGAGAGACAGAGATAGAAAGAGAGAGAGAGAGAGAGAGAGTTGCATCAATCTAGATAATATTGGAGGACATGGACAACAGAGTATAAACACAACACAGGGATAATTACCCCATGAGAAATTACCCTCAGTTATGTTGCTGTAATGGTTTAGGGACCAGTTATTTACTGGTACTACAAGTGATCAGAATTCAGCTACAGACTTGGGCATTTTACCCAACCAATGGTGGCTTACATGGAGTCTGCAGTAAGTGGGCTGACTAGCACTTTAGCTACAACAAATATTTGCAGATTTCATTTGTTTAGGTGAGTGCATGCATTTATGCCAGATATGATGCATTTGGTTTAAAATGAAAGGATAGGTAGGTGATCAGAAACAACTGCCTATCCATAGATGGATAAGCCACTGCCACAGTGAGTCATGACTCTCCTTCCTTCTTAACATACAAACAGAATGGCTAAGCATAATAATGGACAGCTGAGAATGTGAGGAGGTCAGAGAAAGTAGGGTTAGGGAACAAAAGTAGCTACAACAAATACCTAGAAGGTTTATTAAGAAAAAATATAATAGTCCCAACTGATATAAAGTATGCTATTTAACATAGGAATAAGAAAGCCTGTGGGGTACTCGTTATTCTGAGAAATGACTGATGCAACCAAGGGACTCACTAAAAGTCAATCAAAATTAAGCTAAAATTGTGTTTTTTTTTTTTCTTTTCAATCTATTATTATAGTTCATTGCAACTGAAAGAATATCCTTAAGGATCACCTTTTAATATGCTCAGATGCTGAGTACGTTACAACAAAATATCTGTGTAAGTGATGATATGAAGTTTAAATATAAATGACTTAAATATAATTTCAAGAAACATTTTGTTAAAGCAAGCATGAATCCAAAGTATTAACAGAATGTGGGTAAACATGATAAATGTTCACATTCTAGGAGTACCAGAAGTGTTTCATGTAAGCCAGCCACTATAATAATCTTTAATAAGATGTATTGAGGTTGTTAAGGATAGACAAATGTTCTCAAAGCAGAATATTGTTTTTTCATTGACTCATTAATCACACACTAAGCTTGGCATAAATTCCTCTTAAAGACTTGTTATTGTAAAATGTTTCCTTATGTTTGAAGATAATGACAGTTATTTCAGTGAACATAAGAACACTATTATTCATGGGGACAATATTTTTGTTTTTACTAATTGCTCTACGAAGCAATCCATTAGCAGAATGACTAGGGTCTCTGTTAATCTTAAGAGACAAGAGACACTTATGCTTAAAGTATGACAGTGTTTTTAGTGTCCAACAAAATGAAACTACATCAGACAGATTCTTTAACTCCTGACTCTTAACAGGAACAATGATAGAATTTCAAGTGTTTTAGCAGCATTTGAAATGAATAACTATTACTGAAGGAAGGCAGTGCTGTCTGGTGCTAGCTGCTACAAGAAGTCTTTATTGTCATTTTTCTGACATGTATTTCTTTTCTTTTCTGGTATAATAACTCTGTGGTGTGTGTGTGGGTGTGTGTGTGTGTGTGTGTGTGTGTGTGTGTGTGTGTGTGTGTGTGTGTGTGTGTGTGTGTGTGTGTGTGTGTGTGTGTGTGTGTGCGTATGTGTGTGAGATTGGTGTAATTTAATAGGTTTCTGTTGATTCTACTTTGTACTAGCACTGAATAAATTACATTTTGGTTATTAAAAATAATTTGTGCTATGTATTTATTTGTAATGCCTTTTTGTAAAAAACATTGCATACAAAATGTGAAAAGCATATATCATTGAGATTTGATGGAATGTATTTTCCAGTACAGCTGGTCTGATAGAAAAATATGAGGATTTTAAGACTTATTTGAATTATTTGCAGTAGATATAGTAACCACAAGAAAATCTTCACCATGAGCAGAACATAAAAGAGTTGAAGTCTTCTTTTATAAGCAGCTATAAATAAACATCCTTGTTGCGGCAGTTATGTTTCCTATCCTAAATCTGTAGACCAGAATCCTTAGGGATTATCATTCACGTTTGTTAAGAAAATCCATGACTGAGTAATGGTTATGTTTGTAATCATCTCATCCAATAAGATTCAATGTCTCCTTTTGTTCATTCCAAATAATAGATTTATTGGTATATATCCAGAAATCAAAGAATAGAAATGATTAAAGGAAGGAACTAGAGTGGCAAATCAGGGTAAGAGTATACTCCCCCTGGACTTAATGGCATATGTTTCATTTGAAGCTGTTTGAATCAGCAATCATTTTAATTATTCAAATTACGATACAATCCCAGTGCCAATTAATTAAGGACATTTAAATAGATTATTGATCTCTAATTCCTACACAAAGCTCTTCTTAACACCAATCACAATGAGCTATTTGATAATCAATTAAACAAGCCAAAGATCTGCCCTACCCTCATTAAATGAGCTCTGTAAGTACTTTTAACTAGTTATTTAAATTTAACCACATTATTAGAGTATAAACAAAGCTGTTCACCTCCACAATACATACGTTTGAGATAACCCATGTCTTTGGCCAAAAGGTCTTATCTGGAGTTGTGTATTTAATCATTTTTGTCCTCCAATTTCTAGTTATATACAAATAAAGCTATTACTTGGAATTAACAAGAAAAATCATTGAGTCTTATTGGATGAGAAGAACATAAAAATAGTCATTGTACAATTTTTAGATTTCCTTAACAAATGTGATCATTCTGTAAGAAGACAAAAAAAATACGGCTGAAGCAGTACTATTATCAAAAATATGTAAAGACTTCCAAATGCTCAGATTATATAAGGGTCAATCAGACAAAATAAACATGACATAATTCATCAAGATAATGAAAAAGCTGTCAGCTGATACTGTGTGTACAACAGTCCTTATTTAGCAACATTCTAGAAAATGTGCATTTGTAAATAGCACAATCTTGGTCTAGTATATGGAACATAATAATACTACCTACTATGAAGGAAACATGGCCCTTAACTCATTAAGCTGTCTACTTAACAGCTTAGGCCATGGCTACAATTTAGCTCCTAGAAAACAACAAAATATAAAGACTTTTCATTGTCAATTTGTCAATGATTTAAAACTGTATAGTTCATCAGATGAGGAACTGAAAGCAAAACTGCATTTTGTTAAAACTTTTTCAGATGATATTAGAATGTCATTTGTTCTTGATAAATGTGTAAAAACAACCTTTAAAGAAGGAAAACTGCAGTCCCAGGAAACATCAGTTTGGGACAAGAATGTGATATAAAAGAACTTGAGCAAGAGGTAGTGTATAAATACTTGGGAATTGATGAAGGATCAGCAATAAAACATGAACAGATGCAAATAAAATGTAGTAAGGAATACTTCAGAAGACTCAAATTAATTCTGAAAACAGCAATGACGTCTAGGAACAAAATCCAAGCTATAAACCAGTTTGCTCTTCCTGTCCTAACTTACAGTTTTGGAGTGATTGATTGACCACAAAACGTGTTGGATAAATTACATATTATAACAAGAAGGATGCTTCATGCTCACCAAATGATCTATAAAAATCAGTGCATACCACGATTATATATTCCTCATTCCAAATGAGGGTTGGGCCTCCTTGAAACTGATTACATGTACAGATCTGCAGTCGTGGGACTCCACACATATCTGCTGACCTAACAAGATCCAAATGTAATGAAAGTTTTGAAACATGAGAATAATAAATCTAAGATGACTTCTCTGTTTAACCTAGCAGAAGCATATTGCCGTCAAGCAGGAATGGTAATCAAACCAGAAGTAGATTAAAACCAGACAGTATAAATATAGTTGCAAGTATAGAAAACTTCTGGAAGAACCTCATGTTAATCAGGAACGAGTGTAGGAATGTTTAAGGAGAGGTGAATTTAAACCAAGAGATGAAAGGTTAATATTGGCGGCTCAAAATAGTGAGCTATATACACGCTGGTTTACAAAGTCTGTTGAACATGTAGGAGAAATAGACAAATGTAGGTTTTGTAAAACCAAGTTGGAAATAGTCGCACACCTCATTGCTGGTTGTGACATACTAATGGCAGAAGGACTGTATACTGAAAGACATAATAATGTGGCGAGACTGTTGCACTGGGGATTGTGCAAACATTATGGTGTTGAAGTGGCTGAAAAACACTGGAAACATGAGCCATAAAGCATCAATGAAAATGATGAACTTTACATTACATGGGATCATCTATTACCAACAATTCAAAAGACAGATGCTAGAAAACCAGATATAGTAGTCCAAGAAAAGAAGACAAGAGTTGCATTGATCACTGATATCGCTACACCCAGTGACTACAGTGCCCTGCTTACAGAGAGGCACAAAGTTATAAAATATCAGGATCTGCAAGCAGAAACTAGAGCAATGTGGAAGAAGGATACCCAGATTGTTTCAATAGTAGTAGCAGCAACATGTCTTATAAAAAAAGAGTCTACAAGCATATTTAGATATGCTACCAATACAAGTCACAGTCCGAACGGCAGAAGGAGTCATTACTGGGCACATTGCGGGTGCTATGAAGAACACTTTTGGCTGACATCAGAGTGAAACAATACTAATTTCATGAACTTTAATGGTACTTTGACTTAGGAATGGGGTCCATTCCTGTTGTAGTTTTAAAAACCCAAACAATTTGGAGAAATGAAAATAGGAAATTCAAAATTCATAGATAATTTACTGGTATGAACACATCCCTCAACTTTCCCTGATTTTGTAGAATGCCACCAATTTTGCCTTGTGTTTATTTTTCCCAAATAATTCACTGAGGATTCTAGTCAGTCATTACAGTTTTATTCTTTTTATTGCCTGCATAATGTATGTTAATGGAAAACCTACTGTTCTGTTTACATTATAAGTGAATCAGATTAATATTTAAACACTGTCCCCACTTTTGAGCATTTGACCTTTGTTTCCCATTATTTTTGTCTTTGTCCAAAATTCTTAAGCAAATAAGTTAAGAGGTATGGTCACAATGCACTGCGTGATGTGTGCGGAGTAGAGTGGATTTTGATTCTGCCAGGAATAATGTTGTTGTGGTATGAATAACAAAGGGTCTGTGACAACCATTTGGAAATAGTCTGTTTTGACACAGCTTGGCCTTTCTTACCTTCATAAGAAATAAACTACTGATACGAAGAACTGAAGCATTTAGTTCTGTCAGGATAGTACCTGAGATGACTGTGGACATCCAAGGTATGGAGTATTTCTTCTCCCTCATTTTTAGGTTCAGAAAAAAAAATGGGGAGAAGGATAGTTTGGCTTAACGTATGCTTTGATACCACTTTAGGCATAAAAGAAGGATTATTTCTCAAAGAAACCCTTCCCCTGTGAAAAATGTGATAGTGTTGAGTCACCATAAGCACTTTCAATTCTGATGCCTTTTTGCAGAGGTCAGCGCAATCAGTAAAGCAGTTACCCATGTTAAGAACCTCAAGTCAGCCAGAATAGTGGTTTCAAATGGCGCACATTTGCTTCTCTGACAGAAAATGAAGATTCCAAGGTAGAGCCCCATTTTGAAGGCCTCTTATGCAAAACCCCTTTCAAAAACATTTTGACATGAGAATGCATTGGAAGGGGAAGATCCATGGGCAGATACACTGCAATGGCTGATAAATTAACCTTAATGGAAGGGTTAGAAAGGAAATAGGATAGTAACTCACATAAATATTGCAAAACCAGAGAAATACGAGCTCTGAATGGGTGCTTGTTATGTTGCTGGCAATAAATACAAAAAATTCCATTTGTTAATATATGATTTCCTAGTAGCAGGCTTTCTTGCCTTCATTACTACCTGCTGCACATCTTCAGTAAACAGTCGCCTAAAAGCAATTAAGAACCTATCATCCAGGCAATCAACTGAAGTTAACTGGGGTCGGGGTATATCAAATACCCAAGATCTTGTGTGAGTAGATCCATTCTGTGAAGATGCTTGTGATAATTGTCCTTGGCCATTCCCAAATGAAGGGGCACCCAATGTTGCCTGGGTCACAAGGGAGTCTGCATAATGATCTTGGGGGATTATTTCTGAATCTTCAGAAGCACACTGAAATCGGTGGAAAGGGTGGAAAAGCATACAGGAATATTCCTGTCTAAGGAAAGGAAAAGGCATCCATCTTCCAGGCCTCCTTGCAAATAGTCCTGGTGCAGTATCTTGCCAGCTGATTGCTCAGAGAGGAGGCAAATATGTCTACTTGAGGAAATCCCCACAAGTGGATCAAATCTTGGAACACCCTCCAATCTAGTTTCCATTCATGAGGGTCTACCTTTGTCCTGCTCAGCTAGATTGCCACACAGATTTGCTCTGACAGAATGTAGGATGACTGTAGAGTGAAATTGTGTTGTGAAGCTATATCCCAGGCTATCATGACTAGTCTGCAAAGGGGGTAAGACCTGGATTTCCCTTTCTTGTTGATGCACCACATGACTGTGGTATTGTCTGTAACAACTTTAAGAGGTCCAGGGGACCAAAGATAGATTGGATTAGGTATAATTGTTAGGGTGTTTACTTCACAGTCACAAGGTACAAGGTGTGATTCTCATGTTTTTAAGGGAAATTGGCTAGGTGTAAAATGACCCACAAGGGCAGCTAGCCTAATATGTACTTATGAGCCTATAAATATTCATGACTCTTTACTCTGAGAAGGAGTTGACATGCTGGTTAAGGTGTTTATTGCACAAACAAGAGGTACAAGGTTTGATTCTCACCAAAGAAAATTGTCTAGGCTTAAAATGGTCCACAAGGGCACAAAACACAGTAATTACATAAACAGTGCATATAAAAAGCTGTGCTGTGAGGGCACAGTCCTGTACATTAGGAGGTAAAGCACCCATAACAAAACACTTTTATGGGGTTGTTATAATGGTTTGGGTGTTTACCTCATGGACACAAGGTATAGGGTTTGATTTTCACCTTTGAAATGGATATTGTGTAGGCTTAAAATGGCTCACAAAGGCAGATAGCCTAGTACTTACTTATGAACCATATAAGATGATTTAGAGAGTTGAGTGTCTTGATCAGGGCAAGCATCTTTATATTTATTTACTTGCATCTATCCTTGGTGTCCCACACACCATGCACTTTTATGCCTCCTGAAACTGCTCCCCAAGCAAAGTCCAAAGCATCTCTGATGAGTGACTGCATTGCAGCAGGGGGAAGGGGGAGAAGGTAAAGGTAAGACCTGGAGTTAGGGAAATTTGCTGTCTCCAGCAAGTGATTTCTCTTCAGACAAATCCTAGAACTGTAATTTGAAGATAAACGATGTTAGTGCTGGGAAAAGAGAGACTTCAGATACTACTGTATATTTCTCATGTGGAATCATGCCATGGGTATCATGAGAATCATAAATGCCATGAGACTCAAAATCCTGAGGTATTCCCTCACACTGACTGAAGTCTGAGTGGCAAAGCTAAGAAAATGATTTAGATATAGCTCTATCCTTTTCCTGTGGAAGAAAAGATCTTTGAATTGAGGTATCTAGCAGGCACCCCAGGAGTGAAAACAAGACTTTTGAATGTTCTCTTGGAATCCCAGCTTGTGTAACAGATCTCTCTCCAAATGAAAGATGCCAAGATGCCTGACACTTTGAAAAAGACTCTGTAAAGATAAGCAAGTTGTCTAAATATGGAAAAATGTGGATACCTTTTAGCACCTAATGAGCTGCAGTTGGATTTAGACACTTTGTGAACACTCTTGGTGCAAGGATAGTCCAAAGGTTTAGGCAGATAATGTGATCCAGAAACACAAAACCTTAAGAAATGCCTGATGTCTGAATGAATAGGGATGTAACAAGAAGTATCTTTTAAATGGGTCCCTATTAAATGAACGAAAGTTACAAATCCCGAACGCTCAAATCAGCGAAAATGTCGCAACTCGAAGTTGCTTTTTTTTCATCACAGAACAGTGAAGATCGGGATATTTGCCCTTTCTTCATTGTATTGCAATCTCGGAGTTGGAATATATATTTAGTGGGAGGGTGGTGTGGGGAGCACAGCTCCCCAAAATAACCTTTGAGAGTTGTGGCATTTTCGATCATGTGAGCATTCCGGATTTAAAACTTTTGTTCATTTAATAGGGACCCTTTTAAATCTAGTGTTACCAGGAAACTTAAATGAATCCAGAAGATGTAACAAGTTATTAAGTGACATCATTTTGAACTTGGGCACTACCACAAATAGGTTTAGGAAAGAAAGATCCAGAACTGGTCTCTAAGCATTTTCTTTCTTTTGCACTAAAAACATCCTTGAATAAAAGCTTTCCCAACCTGGGAAGGAGGAACTGGTTCTATCACTCCCCGAGGCATCATGTGTTGAAGAACAGGGTGAAATTGATCTGGTGAATGAGGAATTATGCCCTGGAAAAGTGATTTTACTTCCACTGCCATCCATAAGCTTGATGAATGATCTTCAATACCCATTTGTCTGAAACTATTTGTTGCGAAAGAGAAAGCATGGGGATTCAGACCTTCTGGAATGGAAAAGGAACTGCCAAAGTGGGGAGAGGACAAGGTTGTTTAAACAGTCAGTCAAGCTTGTTGGCCTGTCCTTAGTTTTGGGGGGTTACTGTATTCTTTTTGGAACCCCATGCCATTTTTTCTTAAACGCCCGTTTACCTGCTTTTTGGTGAACTGTTTATTCAACTTTTTGCTGGAACTGGATGAAGGGTTAGAGAATCCCTTAAAAAACTTGGAAAAGGAGGGCTGAAAAAAATCCTAGAGCTTCCCTGAATCAACTTTATCCCCCTTACTCACACTTGTTGAATCCTCTACAGCAGAGGAACAAAAAAATAAATCTCTATCCAAAGGAGAATTTAAAATGTATTTTTTTTCGCATTATCTGGGTGGTTCTGAGACAAAGTACCAATGTCCATAGGCCTGGAAGAAGTATCAACTGAGCCATATAAACACTGTAAACAGCAAATAGTGACCTGCAAAATGGAAGAAATAAAATTATTTAAAGCAAAATTTTCCTCACTAGAAGAAGCTGCATCCAAAACATTCCTCATACTTTCACAATAAGTCAGAAGAAA
This sequence comes from Protopterus annectens, assembly GCF_019279795.1. Lineage (NCBI taxonomy): Eukaryota > Metazoa > Chordata > Ceratodontiformes > Protopteridae > Protopterus > Protopterus annectens. The sequence continues at coordinate 1,234,571,508 of NC_056735.1, forward strand.
CTTTTAGCATCCGTGCCTGAAAATTCAAAATTCTGAAAATCAAAGTTGCAGAAGCATACACATTTCTCTCATGTTTATTAATAATTTCCCCATCATTGTCAGAAAGAGTAGGATTGGAATAGGCCAAATCTTTTGTATCAGTAGGATTAACTAAAACTATAGCTGCTGGGTCAGGTTTGAGATGAGTGTATAAAGGCTTAAACACTTGAGGAACTTTATACATTCTGTCTGCCTTTCTTAGAGACAGCAGGCTGACTATCAATTAAATTGCAGACATTGACACACACATCCCTCAAAGCTGACAGAACTGATAGAGTGTGTGAAGGTTCTGGAAATTCTTCTGCAACATCTCATAGTATTTTCTGAGGGAATGAGAAACCTCAGTGTTCTCCCACTGAAAACACTGGCACATTCTGGAAATAGTCCCATAGAAAGAGAAACCCCACAAGGAGAATCAGAAATTGAACTCTCCTCTGAGTCTCAGTCAAAAATCTGAAGAGAAAATCCTGTATCTCTATCTCTATCTTCAACTTACTGTCCAGATTCAGAATTTAGAAGCTGTTCAGGAAAAGGGACATCCATCTTTCTTTTACTAGAAATCACTTTATATGAAGGATCAATAGCCTGAATTACACCCTGAACCTGATCCAGTAAACTACTCCTGTCTAGTGAAATGTGAGGATTAGATACATGTTTAGTTTTCTGTTTCATTTTGACAGGAAAAATAGAGCCATCAGTATTATTAATGGCAGCAGCAGCTTCCCCATGGATGGGAACAATATTCTGACTAAACAGGGAAGTCTTCCCTGTTCCTTCTCCCAGGACCAGCAAGTGTGGCTCTCCCTTGCCCACTGAGATGACCCCAACATCTACAGAGGACATGGCTATACCTAGGACAATAGTGGCTGCAGATGTTACACCAGGGGGATTTGTGGTAAAGGATGAGTGGTCTGAGTAGCCAGCTTTGGCCACAGCAGAGTCCCCCACCTTTGGCTGAGGCAAATGGCTAGCCTGCTGTGGTTGTAAGAGCTGCTTCCTTATATTTTTTTCTTTTTGTGGCTGGAAAAAGAACTGACCATGGGACTCTTACTTTGTTCCAAGGTCAAGCAAAAAATAGTGTCTCTTTCCTGGGGAAGACAAGCAGTACAAGCCGGTAAAACTTTAAAATTGTTAAAAGTCCCCTTCCTCAATAAAACACAGTAAAACACACTTTAAAACACTTTGTCAGTCCCCAAAAGTAAAATAAATATAATTTCTCCACAGAAAAAATGTTTTTCAACTACTTTAAACAATATTTAAACTGACAGGAAAAAGGTGTGCTTCCATTTAAAATGACAGTCCATTAAAATACTAACCCCTAGCTTAAAATAACTTTCCTAAGCAGGAAAGTACATTAAAACAATAAATATTTTATATGGAATTTTTTCCCAAAGAGAGCTTATCTGCCCAGGAAAGGAACAGCACAAGCCAACTGTCAGTTCTTGAAAGCCCTCAGAGGTGCACTCTCTTCACCAGCAGGAAATCTCTGGGAGGCTTGGTGTCCAAACCTATCTTTTTAGACAGCTCAGCTTGAGCTGACTAATGGTTTAGGTGTGTGGAAGGTGCCCTGAAACTTTGGAAGCTGGCTGTTATACTCTAGTAAGATATAAGGCTACTGCAGGAGTAATTCTGATGATGAACATCTGTATTTTGACTGTACAGCTAATAGCAAAAACCCAAAGCTAGAATCAAGCTGCTGTCCATTGACATTTTCCTGTGGTACATTTGGATGGGAATACAGAGCTAAAGAGAAATTCTGTGGCAGAAACATAGGTTGTCACAAATTCACTGCATGCATAGAGAAGCATGCAGCACTATACCCATTGCTTCCGTAACCAAGTGAAAGGTGCAGGTGAAGTAAAGTATGTTGTGCTTGGTGTACAGTACATGCTTATGTAACTACAGCATGTAGAAGTGTAATACAGCATGAAGGAAATCCTGCACAATGCTACAGTCACACTTATGTACCAGTATGTCTTTTCAGCAATTCTCACTAGACACTGCAAAGGGAGTAATGGTCTACATATACCATTAATAAAAGACACTGCCCATTGTATATTGCATTTTCACTGCCACTGACATACTCACTAGGCATCCTGCTGCTGACTTCTGCCATACTGCCTGCTGTCTTTAGATGCTTTGGAAGCCATAAACATTTTTTCATCCCATACATTGTATCAGCAAAGGCACCATCTTAAACACCCCCCCCCCCACACACACACACACACACACACACACACACACATACACACACACACATATTCAGGCCCTCAATTCCCTACCTAAGCACCCAAGTGTGACCACCCAGGCACACAGTCACACACACCCCCCCCCCCGATACACATACACAAAGACACTCCCCCACTTCCATGTCTACGCTGAACTTACCTTCAGCATGGCTGGTTCCACAGGAGTGAGTAGACCACTGTGTTTTGATGGCATTGACTTTTTCACCCAACAGACAGTATAAATCAGTAGCCACTAGCCAAAGACATTTCTGTGGGAGAGTACATGACTAATTAACATTTGTAACTCCTCCAGATTGTCACATTAGCATGAAAAGTTTGTGTGACGATACAAGCTGGAGGACAGAATAGAGGGGAGAAAGAAAAGTTGCAGAAGTGCTCTCATACTGCAATATGTACATTTAGACAAACTATGTAGTGTTAGGTTTCATAGTTGATGGGGTAGGGAAGAAAACAAGTCATATATGGAACTAAAATGAAAATCACATACTCAGCCAGTTTACTGACAGCCCCAACTGGTGACTTGTTTAGAAATTGTAAAACTGAGGAGTTGGCAAGATGATGGCAGAGTGTGAATGTCTGAATCTTCAGCAGCTGTACTGAGGCTTCGATCAAAAGGCAACTTTCGGTTTAGTTAGCTAGAAATTATCTCAGATGCTACCTTACTATTTTTATTATTTGACTTATTTATTCTTGTTTGTTAGAAAAGTCCAGCTGAGCAAAAGGCCCCTTTTCAATGTACACCTGGGGAGAAAAGCTCCATTCACATGAAATTAAAGAATACTACTTTGTGTGATCATAATATTTATATTTTACATACATACTGAAACATTATGTGTATATAATTGTAACACATAAGACATTACACATAATAACAAGACATAATGACACAAAAGGATCCTGAATGCACTTAATAGATATTGTTCATAGTACATTGTAGGAGTGTTTAAACAATGTTACAGTTTCAGTTTTTAGGTGGTTAAACAGAATTGTAAGTACAGCACTTGTTATTGTGGCAGTGCTGGTTGGTAATCTTATCCTAGAGAATATCAGCAACATACCCAAGAGTTAAGGAGGAGTTTTTTTAGTTTAGTTTTGAAGATGTGTGGGTTTTCAGTGACTCTAATAGGAGGCTGGATGTAGTTCCTGGCCTAGGAACCATGTCTGGAATACAGAGCATCTTTATCAAGCTGTTGGACTTTTGAACCATGAGAAGGCATCTAATACTAGAGTGGAGTTGCCAATCTGGTGTACTTTTGTAACAAATAGCCTAGGACAGGGCAGCTTTCAGGATGATGTACTGCACCATGTGCTAGTTGTAGCTGAGCAAGAGTGAGGTTGTGAGGTTGCTCTAACCAGTTGAGGTGCTTAAGAACAATTCAGTGATGACTAACATAAGCTTTACTGGATGCAAATTTGTCTATTTTATTGTAGCACTGCTCACACTTGCTTTTCTCTGTGGCCTAGAAGTTGGTGAAAACTGGTGAGGCTTATAGAAGTGTGAGAAAAAGATAGGAGGAGATAAGTGTTGTCCTGCAACTTACACTGAGATAGTGTTTAACTCTATATAACAGACCAGACTTTTGGTGTGCTTTTTGATAACTTTTTGAATATGTAAGTACATTTCAAGTTATTGTCACCCTGCTGTGTATGCCTGTAATACTGTCTGCTGTCTCTAGATGCTTAGGAAAATACAAGCTAGATGGCAGAATAGAAAGGAGAAAGAAAAGCTGCAGGAAATGCTCTTGTACTGTGAATTACAACTTTAAATAAACTAGGTAGAGCTAGTGATCATGGCTGATGGGCTGGAATAGAAAAAAGCAAAATAACATACTAAGCTGGTTTATCAAAAGCTGTAACAGGTGCCATGTTTAGAAATTCCATGAATCAGGATTTGGCAACATGGTGGGAGTGCGAAAGATGGAATCTTCGGCATCTCCACTCCACTCCTGGATAAAAAGACAACATTCACTTTAGTTTGCTTAAAATTAACTCAGATAATAAGTTACTAATATACCTACTTACTATTAGGAACTTTTTAACTGTAGCCCGCCTACTTGGGCACTACAGAGGCCTGCTCAGGGTTTCAGGCATCTTGGAGATGAAAGCAATTTCAGAGAAATCTGATACCTGCACTCCTTTCCTAGGAACCTCTGCTACACTCCCTTGTTCTGTTGAAAGTAGCTGTATAGAAAGTGTGGTTATTTGGGGTCTTTCTTCCTATACTGGGCAGGGCAATATTATTTTCGATGTTGCTCAGCACTGCACATGGGTGAGCACACCAGTTTGTTAATACCTTGTAGAAAGCTCTACTATTGAACTTTTCCAGCAGTTAAAGGTCATACTCCGAAATGCTACGAGTCTAAATATGAAACTGCACTCATTGCAAGTATTCTTAACCCTGGAAGATGCTGACATTTATACAGTCACAGAAACCTGAATTCAAAGCTGCGGAGATCACCCCAACCTTACCTGGTTACTCATCCTATCATACATTCATACCCCAAACTGTGTGCAGCAAAGCCAAAGGAGGCTGAGTTTCAATATCTATTAATGGCACACACACACACACACACACGCACACACACACACACACACACACACACACACACACACACACACACACACACACACACACACACACACACACACACACACACACACACACACACACACACACACACACACACACACACACACACACACACACACACACACACACACACACACACACACACACACACCTCCAGGCTAGTCAAACAGTATGATGCACAAGAGACACTCCAGGTGCAGTTAACCATTGACAAGACCCATATTCAAATTATAGCTAGCTACAGGCCCCCAGATTTGACCCAAGATGCCCTCTCCACCTATCTGGACCTCTTCAAATATATCAAGATTCAACTCTTTACCCTGATCCTGGGTGACTTTAATTACCCAACCATATACTAGAAAAACTACTTGTGCCAGAGCACAAATGCCCAGAGATTCCTCAATTTTATCAATGCAAATGCCTTGGAACAGCTAGTCAATACCCTCTCAAGAGGTGATAATATCTTGGACTTGGTATTAACCAACATGTGTAAACACTGCAACACCCCTACAGTATCATCCTCCCTGGTAAGATCCAACCATAAAGCGGTCACTTTTGAAGTAACCATCTCCCCTGACCCCCCTTTAGCTAGGGTCAAACAAAAAAAAATCTCCAAAGCTGATTATAACCTCCTGAGAGATGGTATACACAGCTTCACAGCCCCCTCCCCCTCTGTAGGAACTGGCACCAAAGTCCAATCTACACCAAAGTAATATATGAACATTTATATAGATGCATGGAATCAGGAATACCTGACAGGACAAAATCATCCTCCGCAAGGAAGAATAAACCTGTCTGGAGAACATCTGCAATAAATAAACTATATAACAAAAGGGAAAAAAATTACTGTCCAGGACCAAGAAGGAGCAGGTGCCCAATTGGAAGCAATCTCTCCTTAGCTGAACAAGAAAATAACAGCAATTATAAAATCCCATAAAGCCCACTTTGAGTCCAAATTGGCCACATCTACTAGAGACAATCATAAGGCCTTCTTCACATATGTTCACAATCTCAAAGGAAGCACCCAGGTCTGTTCAGAATTGGTGGTCAAGGACACCACATACACAAATCCTGTAGATATAGCCAATCTACTGACTGACAGATTCAGTAAAAACTTATCCCCTCTGTCCCCCTATCAGTAAATCAGGACATCCCCAGTACCTGCCCCCCACCTGTTATCTCTAGGAAACAGGTCATCACTGCCCTCTCAAAGGCAAAAAACACAGCCTCCATGGGACCTGGAAATATCCCAGGCTGCATCCTACATGAACTCAGGCATGAACTTGCAGCACCATTAGGCACCCTATTCACCAAAGCCTAAGTACCTGCTTTGTCCCAGCCAAGTGAAGGACAGCCACTGTCATCCCTTTACACAAAGGTGGAGTATCCACCGATCCAAGATATTATAGACCCATCAGCCTAACTTGCCTGATCTGCAAGGCTGTGGAATGGATTATCATGGACCTCATTAACAGGGTCATTGGCAACCTCCAAACACTTGACCCCACACAGTTTGGCTTTGTCAAGGGGAGGTCATGTTTGTTAAATCTGGTCAACTTCTTTGAGCCATTCACCAAAGCTATGGATGATGGGAAGACGGTGCACCCCACCTACCTTGACCTGGCTAAAGCCTTCAACACTATTCTCCACTCGGGCATAATAGATAAACTCTCTCAACTAGACATCAATCCATATGTTACCAGATGAGTAACAAACTGGCTCACTGATAGAACCCACCTAATCAAAATAGGGGAAGCCACCTCAAGCAGTAGACCCGTAATGAGCGGCATACCCCAGGGATCAGTCTTGGGGCCTCTGTTATTCTGGATATACTTTTCTGATGTGCAGGCCAAATCCAGTGGGCTATGGCTGACCAAGTTTGCAGATGACTGCAAGCTGGGTGTGGTCATCAATTCCCCAAGTGATGTGGACGTCCTCTAAGAGGGTCTCACCCAAACAAATGACTGGTGCCAGAAACATGGCCTCAAGCTGAATGCCAATAAATGCATCATCATCCCCTTTGGGGAGAGTGACATCCCCCCATATTATCACATTAATAACAATGTCCTAAGTACAAAATCAGTAGTGAGGGATTTGGGCACCCAGGTTGATAGTAACGTGACTTTTTGACTACCATATTGCTTCTGTTGTAGGGAAAGCTTTCTACATGGCCCACCTCATAAGTAGGGGTATCTCATCCAGGGACAAAGAGGTCATAAGATTCCTGTATTCTTCCCTTATAAGGCCAACTATTGACTACAGTGCCCCGCTTCGGCATGTACCTCGCAAAGCACATGCAGCAACTGGATAGACCACAGAGGTTCCCCACCAGGAGAATCCAGGGTCTGAAACATCTACCCTACACTGATAGGCTAAAAGCTCTGTCCCTCTATCCAGTTTCATACAGACTCATCATAGGCGAACTCTGTCTGGCATACAAAGCAATCTCAGACCTGCCTTGATGGGACTGCTGCATATCCACAAGTCAAGCTCCACTCAAGTAACCCATAAACATGACCTAAACCTGGTCTGTGATATCAATAGGACTTGGTGGGACAGATTTGTGTCCCAGATACTCCCACATCTGTGGAATAGACTCCCTCTCCATGTCAAGCAGAGTACCTTATTATCCCTTTTTAAGCACAACCTGGATAACTGGATGGGAAACAGAAAATACACCCCTGGGATTCCACCTGTGTCCCTGCTGGACAGGGACTTTGGGTGCTGACTTGTCTAAACATGGGCTAAACTCTTGGCTAGGCTTATAAGGGCCTCAGGACCAATAGCCTAGTAACTTCCTATGATCTTATGATCCTATGATATCGAAGACTTAAGTACTGACATTTACTTTTTCTCATGGGACAGGGTGGCAGTCTACTTGATTCAATGACTGAACAAAATAGCAACTGTGCTACATTTGTTAATGGCTAAAAACAAGACGGCCACCCTAGTCTCAGATTTATGTATGCTAAAACAAGTAAACACTCCCAGATATCCTTTGTATTCTCCAAATGAAAAATGCAAGAAGAAACATATACAGCCTCAGTAAGGTTGCGAGGAGATTGTCAATTTACTGCAAATCTAGAGGGTGAAAGTAAAATTATTATGAAAAATAACAGTTCTTATAATATGAAAGTGTTGAGTATTATACAATGCCTACTCTAAAAACGTGCACGCTGATTGGCCAGCCCAACCAGCGTGCCCGTTGTAAATCCCTCAATATACTAACGGAAAAAGGTCCGGTCGCCCGGACTTTTTCCGTTAGTATAAAACACTGTCTCGCTATGTTAAAAGAGTTTAACATAGCGACATATTTAAAAAAGCAACGGAGATCTCCGTTGCTTTTTAAAGCTGTCTCGCTATGTTAAACTCCTTTAACATAGTGACACAGTGTAAAGCAACGGAGATCTTGTGATCTCCGTTGCTTTAAACCTGTCTCGCTATGTTAAATGAGTTTAACATAGTGAGACAGTTTAAAATAAGCAACGGAGATCTCCGTTGCTTATTTTAAAGCTGTCTCGCCATGTTAAACCCATTTAACATAGCGAGACAGTAAAGCAACGGAGAACTTGCGTTCTCCGTTGTTTTGCCCACAGCTCTGATGTACTGCGAGGCATGCGCAGTACATCAGAACTGCCGAGAACAGCAGACAGCCGCGAAGGGCAGCAAAGAGGCATTATACAATGCCATTATTTAAGAAAAGTAATTATTTCTTTTCTTAAATAATGGCATTAATATAGCAATAACCACTTCTGGGTGGGTAATGCTGGATTTACCCACGGTTGTCTTTGTTTGGTCCGGGCCTCGGGACCAAACCACGCCAACCGTGGGTAAATCCAGCATTACCCACACCCAGGCGTGGGTTATTGCTATACTATACACCTCAATCAAGACTTTCTAACACTATTAATAGTCCAATTATGGGCAAAAATGTATCCGTCTTTATTACATCCACTTTGAAGTGCAAAATAGCCCCATTGTGTTTATTATACTGGGAGCTGTAAAACTGTATCAAAGACATTGAAAAATTATTACATTGAGTGGAAAAGAGTTAACATTTCAAAGAAATTGAGAAAAGAATATACAAGGTACAAGACTGTCCTGAGAAAATGTTCCCAAAAGTCACCACCGTGGACACAGTTGCATATAATTAAAAGATACTGCCATTGGTCTTGTGGGAAGATCAAGAAGCAATGATGCAATAATACACATGAGATAAGCTGGATGTTTTCATCATGGTAATTGGTTCCTATAAGGATCTCCAAACATATTTTATGGAAACAATAGACAAAACTTTGTTTCCCACCCCCAACAGGGTCAACCTCCAAAAGTTTAAAAAAAAAAAAATATATATATATATATATATATATATATATATATATATATATATATCATAGTTTCATAGTTTCATAGTAGTGTACTAGGCTATCTGCCCGGGGGCATTTATAAGCCTAGCCAACAGTGATGTGGCTTTACGCCACCCCATACTATATAGTTGCGCCTCTCTAGTAGTGACACATGTGGGACCCCATTATTTAGTAAACTATACCTCTGTCTAGTAGTGACACTGAGGTCACTCCCGGGGTAAACTTGCGATCTCCCATCCATGCATCGAGATTTTTCTTGAACAGTGCCAATGAAGGGCTCTGTCTCACATGAACTGGGATTTTGTTCCAGAGTATGGGTAACCTCTGTGTTATGAATCTATCCCTCCAGCATGTCCTATTCATATTTGTGCAGAGGTTGAAATCTTTAGCTCGTGTGGTTCTGGTGGATTTGGATTTTTGAGATGGAGCATGTCCATCAATTCCTGGTTGGACATGGCCCTGTATGTTAGGCACAAATCACCTCTGAGCAGGCGGTATGCTACTGAATAGAGCTGGAGTTTCTTTAATCTAGCTGGATAAGGCACATGTTTGAGACCTATGATCCTCTTGGTGAGGTACTTCTGGGGTCTTTCCAGTTGTTGCATGTGCCGGGTGAGATACATCCCAAATGGAGCATTATATTCAATCATGGGCCTGACAAGGGAGGAATATAGAGGTACAATGACCTCCTTTGATCTGGATGAGAATCCCTTCATGATGAGATGGGCAAGGCAGAATGTCTTTCTGACCACTTTGGCAACATATATATATATATATATATATATATATATATTTTTTTTATTATTTATTTATTTATTTATTTATTTATTTTTTAACTCTTGGAGGTTGACCTTCAAGGGGGCTCTCCAGGTCCACGTTAGTCACATATGCTAACCCTATTCATAAACCTGCCCCTTCTCCTAACCTTAAGCTACATCTCAAACTGAAAAAAAAAACTTTCCATAACATTACCACTATTCAGACAAACTTTAGCTGAATGTGTTCGAATTTTGGGTAGTACATCGGAAAATGAAAATCATTTCCTTTTTCAATGCACTATGTGTTGATGTTTTGTTTTATCAATAAAATGACTGGTCAAAATTTTTTGGTTGCTGTCTTCTGCAATGACCAAGTAACATAATGACTAATCATTATATAACCATATCTCTCTCTCTCTCTCTCTCTATATATATATATATATATATATATATATATCTATATGGAACTACTTTGTTTCATTGAATCTCATTTCACAGAATTTAATTTCACCCTGACCGCATCACTGAAAACACAAATAACTGAAAACTCATTTCACTGACTCTCATTTCACTGAACTGCAGTTAGTATATATGGCACTGTGTAGAGTACTGTAAGGCAAGTAACTGAAATATGCCATTTTCCCCACTGTAGTGCGATCCTGGAGTTAGTATATATAGTTAAGGGGGATGTTATATTTGGGGTTGTGTTTGAGTACATATTGTCTTACGGAGAGAGTTAGTCATTGGTGTTATAGCTATGCATATCTATTGTTTTAAATATATTGTTTTGAAGTTTTTGGTAAAATACAACATAAAACAAACAAGATGACAGTGTGGGGCCTGTGCTCCCCCCCCAATTATATATACTAACTCCAGGATTGCACTACAGTGGGGGAAAGGGCATATACCTTTTACTTGCCTTACAGTACTCTACACAGTGCCATAAATACTAAGTTCAGTTCAGTGACATGAGATTCAATGAACAAAGTAGACCTATATATATATATATATAGGTTCACTACATAATCTCAAAATTTTGAAATATCGAATTTCAAAATCTCGGGACTATATAGCTGAAACCCCTAAATACTGAAAGATCAGAAGTGCGAATTTCAGAATCCCGAACACTACACTAAACATACACCACACACATACACATGCACACACCATCACCCAAAGCACAAACATGCAAACCTACACTACAAGTTAAGTTTAAGTTTGGGATTTTAGAAATTATTAACAAGGATCCCTGGGGAGGGGATTGGCGTAACTGGATTTGTAGTAGGGAGGTTGAATGGCAACTTAGGTTGGGAGCTATTTACCCACCGGGTATCAATGAACATGTTTCCTTGGTACTGGTTTTAAAGGATGCAGCTTTAAATTTATCAAAAAATTTTAGTATCTAACGTTGTTTATTATTTTATTTATTATCACTTATTATTTTTCACACCATTTTCATTTTATTTCTATTGTTTATATATGTGTATTTTCTACATGTAACTAAAGGGTTAAAGACTGTTTTTGCAATGATGAATTGACTGAATACCAATTGACTTAATTGACTGTGTTAATGGGGAAGGGTATTTTAGCAGTCACAATGGTGAAGCACTTGGTTTGATAAAGTCCAGTATTTACGTGGATGAAAGTGCTTACCATACTGACTACTGCATTATTGCTCTTACTGGATTATCGTGTGGAATAAATATTTTACTGCAATTTCTTGCATTTGAGAATTACTTTTACAAGCCGGTAAGACTGTGTTGACCTGGGTGGATTGTGGTTTTTATGGTTGTTCTTTTCCACCGGAGCACTCCATTGTGTGTGTAATATAGAACCTATATATATATATATATATATATATATATATATATATATATATATATATATATATATGTGTGTGTGTGTGTGTGTGTGTGTGTGTGTGTGTGTGTTGTATGTATTTAAAGCTGCAATTAAGGATGACAAAACTGGATGCTAAAAAGAACTCATACTTTTATTAAAAAATGAAGCACTGATTTGTAAGATGGATTTGGGAAAGCTTGTCTTGTGACCCTTCTGTTTTATTCAGCTGATTTTTACATTGTAGAACATATAAGCACCTTTACAACATTTCTAAAAAAAAGATTCGAACAATGCCTTGTATCAAGATTTAACTACTTGTATATATTTTAAATTCTTTATTGTAGAGAAAGTGAATAGACCAACTAGAAATGGATGGTGGGAAAAATCACTTATAAGGAGTTATTGTGGAAAATCAGATTGAATGCTATATTTTCCTGAGATTTAGTGATAGTATTTCTTACAAGTGTTTTGCACATGAGATCTGCTAACCTGCGAATTTTTGCAGAATTATTTTTGCAATATTAATTTAATGAAAATGTATTTTTAAGTGATGAACTATAGTGGAATTTAAGGAACTGTTTCATAATTATAAGCTAATTCATTGGTTAATCACATGACTTGTAATATGTCTTTATTTAAACTTTGTCGAATATGCTTTGACTGATTATTCTGAAGAAGTCCTGTGATCATTTTAAGGATGAAAGTGCTTAATAATAAAATGTTTTTACAAACAGTGTTTAATAACAACTACTTTGTGTTTTGGAGGTATTTGTGAGTTTCTGAGTTGGTCATAAGTTTAAGATTTCTAAACTCTTCCTGGCATCACTATTAGTTTTGCTATACTCTGCTGTTCACAAAGCTGTTCAGTTTTATTGAAATCAATTCACTGTACAACATATTATAAAATTTACAGATGACTGGTAAATGGTGGCAGCGTTTAGTGCAAGAACACCACAAAAAGTAATGCTTCCCTTAAAGTCCAAGATTTAGGAAATTATTGCAATTACTTAGTTGTTATGTTTAAATACATATAACTATTTCAAATATAGGCAATAATGCCCTTCTAGCCTGCAAACATAGCAAAACAGTCATTCCCACAGTACGTGCCCAAGTTTTTAAAAAAATATCAAATTTAGTGCTTGCTTTAATATAATTTGGTTGCCTATTCCATTAATCAGCTACTCTCACAGATTACCAATTTGTACACCTCTCATTCCTATATAATCTCCTGAATAAGTTAATGACTCACTACTGCTCTTTGAAAACCTTAAACATTCCCAGCGGTAGTCGTCTCTAAATGTCCTTTATACCTGAATAAGGTCTCTTAAATATCTGTAAGAGACAAAGTATAAGTTCAGAAATTTTAAACTTTCATAATAACATATATGTTCATATCCATGAATGCCCTTGCTATCTTTCCACTGTATACTTTACAATTTCCTCATGTTTTCTTATAAGGTTTCCATATTATTATTATTATTATTATTATTATTATTATTATTATTATTATTATTATTATTAATCCATCCTCTAGTTTGAGTCTAAGGTGATATACAAACAATGATGTCATCATTTCTGATTTCCTAGACTTTATAAATCTTTTTATAAAGCCTATAGTGTTTTAACTATTATTAACCAATCAATTGATATGATCAGAACAAAATAAAAGCTGGATCTACCCATATGCCTAAGTCTTTAAATGAATCTTAAGTGACCTGTGTTCTATTACATATTCACCTTTCAATGTATGTCTCTCAGATACTTAGATTTTGATGTATTTATCAACATATTATTTTCCTCTGCTCAAATGGTCAATGTAGTCAATTTCTCTTCTAGACATGCCCTATTTATAATAGACATAATCAGTTTAACCTTTTTCAAGTCATCTGCATACAGACTGTAGAATGCCTTAGATAAAAAAGATATATATGAAAGGTATACCCTAAACAAGTAAGGATTTACAACAAGAGCCATATGAGACACCCTGGCTGTAACCTAGAATTTCATCTGTTCAGTTGCTGTAAGTTACTTGCCATGTCTTATTTGTAAAGCAGCTATCCAGCTTAGCAAAATCACATCAATACCTAGCTTTTCTAATTTATTGCTCAGTGTTTATTATAGAACATTGTGTTGCATGTGGTTGTAGATTTATTTTCAACATATGGATGCTGATATATGGTTTTAAGTCCCAGTCTTTCAATTCCTGGCAATTATTTATCCAAAATAACATTTTCCTTTAATTTCCACAACTAGAAAGTAAAGTTATGGGTGTATATGACTCTGAGCTTGTCCTGTTCTCTTTTGCTTAAAGATGGGTTTAACACACTTTCCCTGCTGTGATTTTAAAAACGTGTGTCTCTGGATTGTACCCCTTTTGGCAATCTGTGTTCCAAAGTCCATCCCTCCCCTCTTTCATTGTTGTTGTCAGTAGTGTGGGATGTTTTACACATTGATTCCATAGATCTATAATGCTGAGTGCCCACCAATCAAACTAGTATTACCCTTGAGTAAATTTATTACATATTGTTTCCTGCTCATTTTCACAGAGATCCCATATGCTTGGCATCTTTGTCACACTCTGAGGGGGTACTTAATAAATCCTGTTCCATCCTTGGCAGATAAAAGATTTATTTTATTGTTTTGCACTTCAATTAACTATATTAGTTTGTTGATTTTGCACTTTAAATAATTTTAAAGGTCCCTAATATTGTACTGTTTGCTGACTGCTGAGATCTGCACTTTTGAGAAGCCTTCCAGTCAGTGTTACTGTGTAATTTGCTACACTGCATTTGTTGCTGATACTTAATTCTTGCATTCCTGCACATTTGGCTCTGCAAGACTACACTTTTCCCATGTTGTGCAAAGAGAACATAGTTTGCGCAGGGACAAGCAGTTACCCACATGCTTAGGATTGGATACTCCTTTTACTGCTCTTCACTCCTGCAGCAACTTACTGACTGACCAAAGAGGGCCAGAAACTATGGGCATGAACTTTCTGGCTATCTCCACAGCTAGCTTGGTGGATATGGGCATCCTGAGGCAACGTAGCAATTACCTTATGTTTAGTGACAGATAGCTCATTCTAAAATAAACTGATAAGGTATGTCAGAGATGTATTTACATAATCTCACTGTAGGCAAAGCTCTCACATGCAAGCACACATAATACCAGTCAAGTTGTCAGTAAGGCACAGACTACACTCACAGTATGGGTCAGACCCACAGACCCATATATGCAGAGGCACTTTAAAGTAATCTTCCAAAACCAAAAGACCTGCCAGATATGGGACCTACAACAGATATCCTCAACAGCCACAAAGCACTCCACAAAAACAACACCCAATACAGCACATACAGCCATTTTTACATGGAGCCTCAACATAAAGACCCATAAGGCAAGCCACCACACAACCCAGTATTTTAGTCAGAAGAGATTCCATTATGAGACACACAGATGTTCTACTCACCAGGCTGAATAAGGATAAAGTCAAAGCCAGTTGTCTATCAGAGGCCAGGATCTGTTAGATCATGCATACACTTAGGTCGTTGGACCACAGGCACCAGTATGATTCTGTCATAGTCCATGTGGGTTTATGTGACCCAAGAGGTATCTCCCTGGACTATATGAAGAAACATTATGGAGATCTCAGACTATGCATTCCAGGTTGGTATGAGTCTATCACTGAACAGCATTCTACTTTCATCAAGGATGATGCCACAACATGACCAGAAGATGACTGACTTTAATGACTGGCTTAGCTTCTGCTGTCTTTCCAATGTGGTGCAATAGTTATCAGCCTGGGAGGATATGGTCAACAGGCCATGTTGCTTTACTAAGGATGGTCTGCACCTATCCCCTTTGGGATTGCAAACATTAGCTGAAATATTGTCCTCCCCCAAAATGCCATTTTTAGGCAAAACCAAATTGACAAACTTTCCAACATAGCAAAACCAACCCAAGGAAATCTAAAGGTGTTACTACTCAGTGATAGGTGTCTAAAGAAGAAACTCGTCTCCCTTCAAGTTCTTCTTAACCTGTGGAATACAAAAATCTGTGTAATTACAAAAACATGGTTTAAAGCCACAGAGAGCACCTCAGCATTGCAAGGTTACAATTCCAGCCACACATTTAGGCCAGCTACTGCAGAGGCAGGGACTAAAGGTGGAAGTGTCTCAATCTACATCAATAACAAGTTCACTTCTAGGCTGGTCAAACAGGATGAGGAACTTGAGCTTCTTCACATCCACATTACCACAGGCAAAGTCCCATACTTTAACCATACTAGCTATAGACCCCCCTCTATGGCCCAGGAAACCCATAACTCAGACTTAAACTTACAAGATACTCTCATCATTCAACTCAGTTCTATATTCATGAATGACTTTAACTACCACAGTATAAACTGGGAATCATACACAACTCCAAACCTGCAGGCCCAGAGATTCTTGGACTTTGTAAATGCTAACACCCTTGATCAGATCACATGCCCAGTAGGGAAGCAAACATACTGGATCTGGTCCTTACTAACATGGGGGAACACTATATCCTCCCTAATGTAATGTCCTCTCTGGTAAGGCCAGATCATAAAGCTATTCCCTTTGAATTAAACATAAAACACATGACTCCTACTAACTTTGTAGCATTTAGGAACTATTGTAAGGTAAACTTTATATTAATAAGTGACAACCTGGCAAGATTTCAAGCCTCTCCAAATACCTTGAGAACACAGTTTCCTCTGCAGAATTATTCTCAACTACTGTATACAATCATGTTAATAAATTCATAGAGACAACTGTGCTTACCAGAAATAAGCTCAGAACAAACTGAAAAAACAAACCATCCTGGTGAAATTCAAACATAAACAGGCTGTATGATATAGGAAAGAAAGTGAAAGTTAGGAAATACAACACCCAGCAGGATAAAACTCTCTTATCAATCTAAACAAACAACTCAGAGGGTAAATAAAGTCTACCAAAGTCAATCTAGAGATAAAAATAGCTTCCTAGGCCAAGGACAACCATAAGGTGTTCTTTAACTATGTACCTAACATCAAAAGCTGTACACAACAACGTGGATAGCTGATAGCGAATGGAGCCACCTATATGAATTCAGAAGGTATAGCAAATCTACTGGCCAACAAATTCAGCTTCAGTTTTATCCCCTCCCATTGCCCCTCAAGAAATACCATTGAACATACCCCCCCCATCACTGGGGAACAAGTCCTAAACTCACTCTTCAAGACCAAGAACACCACAGTGGTGGGCCCCTATAATATCCCAGGACACTTCCTTCTTCTTCTTCTTCTTCTTCGGCTTTTCCCAGTTAGGGGTCGCCACAGCGGATCACCTTGCCCGCACATTGATTGGCAGTGGAGTTTTACGGTGTAGAGTTGCCAGCCCAGCGCCCAACCTTCCACAGAAGGCACACTCACACGCACACCTAGGCCAATTTAGAGTATCCAATCCACCTACAGCATGTCTTTGGGATGTGGGAGGAAACCGGAGCACCCGGAGGAAACCCACGCAACCACAGGGAGGACATGCAGACTCCACACAGAAGGCACCCCAGCCGAGGATCGAACCAGAGAACCTCTTGCTGTGAGGCGGCAATGCTAACCACTGCACCACCATGGCCGCCCTATCCCAGGACACTTCCTAAATAGCATAAAACATGACCAATCAGGACCACTGGAGTCACTATTTAACCACAGCCTACAGTCATGCCAAATGAATGTAGAACTGCAACAGTCATCCCTCTGCATAAGGGCAGGCCTTCTATGGACCTAGGAAATCAAAGCCATAAAAAGAATTATCATGGAAACAATTAATAATCACATCAGTAACCTTCAGACACGGGATCCAACCCAGTTCAGTCTTGTCAAGGAAAGATCATACCTACTCAGTCTGATAGACTTCTTTGAAAAGATCACCTAGGCAATGGATGAGGGCAGAAACAATGCATACTAATTACCTTTGCCTGGTTAAGACATTTGAGACAATACTCGACTGGGGCATTATAAACAAACTCATGGTCCCTCTGAATACTTGAAAACTGCAGCTGATACACTAGCCTACCCAATTTCAATTCTAATCAACCATTCCATAGCAGAAGGCTATGTTCCCTCGATATGGAAAATATCCCACATCATTCCCCTCCACAAAGGCACCCCCTGCCATATTTCTAGATCTCTTAAAGGCCTTTGACATGGTATCTCATGAGCTACTACTCTCTACTCTCCCTAACCTCTTCTTCTCACAATCAGCCTGCAACTGGTTCCACAGCTATCTACACGGATGCCAGCAATCAGTAATCTGGGATGGTAACCTATCACCTCGCCTCCCAGTTACTCTCGGAGTTCCCCAAGGGTCTATCCTTGGCCCTCTGCTATTCTCACTTTTCACTAACAACCTACATACTGCCACCACACAAGCATCTCTTATACAGTACACAGGTGACTCTACTCTCATCTGCTCTTCCCCCACTCTTCCAGAACTACAACAAATCACACAGGAATCATTCTCTTCTGTTGAAAGCTGGCTATCCAATGCTCCACTCCTACACAACCCAAGTAAGACAAAACTTCTTCTATTCCAACCTTCCAAAGCCACCCAAAACACCCCCACTTCAACATTCTCACCAAAGACAATACCATCATCTCTCCATCAGAACACACAAAATTACTTGGTGTGGAAATAGACAACAAACTTAGATTTGACACCTACATATCTCTCACAATAAAAATGTTCACAAGAAACTTGATGCATTATATTGAAGCTGCCAATTCCTAGCCAAGGCGGCTAGAATCTCCATAGCCAATTCCCAACTAATCTCCACCCTATTCTATGCATCCCCCATACTTACCAACCTCAGACAGCCAGACCTACACAAGCTGGATGCTTGTTACAACAAAATTGCTAAATTTGCCACAGGAACCTCCTACCACAGCCATCATTGTATCTTCCTTAAAGAACTAAACTGGCTAGAACTCCCACAGCTCCTTCACTTTAATCAACTCATCCTCGCTCATAAACTTATTAACCGCCCCATAACATCCTTTCCCTTCAAACCCTTCTACAATCCTATCACTCCACCAGGCCCCTAAGATCAAGCAACAAAAATCATCTCACTGTTATCAAACCCACAAACGCAGCAGGAGAAGCCATATTTTCATGTACCATATCTAAACTTTGAAACAATCTTCCACCCTCTATAACTACTCTACCTTCCAGCATCCTTTTCAAGACTGCACTCAAATTCCACTTAAATTTGCACTGGCTTTGTCCTTGTTCTAATCCAGACTAACACCCCCACCTTTACCCCCCCCACCTAGACTCTTAACCCAACTATACTACTGCCACTACTAACCACAGTCAGAATTAACTAGTTGTCTTTACATACTTTAAAATCTTGTCTGACAATTTTGTTACTAATATTATAAATGACAAGAAACTATCTTAACTTGTGATATTTACTGTATATACTGTTGATAATCAATATCTTGTTATTGTATTAAAGCCAAAAACTTGTAATGTTGTTTACTACTGCTGCAACTTTGTATATCTATTTATCATGTACATGATGTGGATCTTTTCTCTCCAGGCATCCGCTGAAAAAGGACCTGCATCCAGTCAGAATTTTCCGATAAATAAATGTAAATAAATAAATAAATGTTATAAGCTTGATAGCCAGCTGACTCTCAGATAGGAACCAGGAAAGTAGGATAGGGGATTCTACCTACACGGAGAAACTGATCACTAATGGAGTTCCCTCAGGGTTGCATCCTCTCCTTTTTGGCATCTACTTTTTGGAAGTCAAGGCCAACATCAAAGGCCTCTGGCTGACAAGGTCTGCAGATGACTGCAAACTGAGAGCAGTCAAAAAATCTCCCAAGACACTAATATCCTCCAGGAAGGGCTAATAAAGACAAATATCTGGTACTATAGACACAATTTAAAACACAATGCCAAGAAATGTATACTCGTACCCTTTAGCTACCCCAGGAAACTACCTTAATGATAACACACCTTAAATGTAGGCCATGTAGTTAGGGATTTGGGGATGTTTGTAGACAGTAATCTGGCTTTTGACCACGTGTCTAAGGTAATCAGGAAATCTTTCTATGTTGCTCAACTTATAAGCAAGGGTATGACATCTAGGTCCAAGGAAGTCATGGTTCCACTGTACTCAGCCATCATTAGACCTATCATTTAGTACAATGCCCCCTTCAGCATGTACTTGACCAGGCACATGCAAGAACTGGAGCATCCACATATGTTCCTCACAAAAAGAATACATAGCTTTAACAAGATGTCCTGTACAGATCACATTACAGTTCTACCCTTATGCACTTTCTCCTACAGACTGCTGAGTAGTGATCTATGTCTACTATACAAGGTACCTCAGGATCCCACTCTTATGAATCTTTTGCATATCCACAAAACAAATAGCATCAGAACTACCTGATCCAGGGTCTTAAACCTTGTTGCAACCTAAATTAGGCATATTGGAGGGACAGGTATGTGTCTCAGAGAATACCCCTTCTCTGAAATTAGCTTTCCACCTATGTGAAACAGAGTTCTTCCCTGAACTTATTCAAATATAACCTGTACCAGTGGATTGGAAATCATACATTCATCTGTCACCTATGTCTCTAATGGACAGGCGCAACCTTTAAATGTTTGACTACCCATGGCCTAGCTTATATATACTCCTAAAAATAACCTCTAGGGCAACAAACTTGTTGGATACATTTGTGATGCATGGTTAGGTTTAAAAAGGCCCTTGTGTTCATTAGCGCAGTATATACCTATGAACCTATGACCAAGTGCATGATGCTAATCTTCAGAAATCTCTCTAAACTTCAAGGATGTAGTGAATAACAAGTGTATTGGTTCTTTTAAGTTCATGCTGAAGTGTTCTCAGGTCATGATTACTAATTCCATCTCCTCCTTGTGCTTTGTTTGGTCCAGTCTAAATAGTATTTTCTTTTATACAATCTAATTTAATTTAATTATTTGAAGTAGCCTAGATGTTACTAGCACAATTTAACGCCCCCCCCCTTTTAGAACCTAACAGCTTTGCATAGGATTTTGTAACTATATCTATAATCTCTTATGTTTGTTAATAAATATTAGACTCTACATTCAATGTATTGATTTTCATGTCTTTACTCTTGCCACATCTTATTTGTTGACAAACTTTTTTCCTATTATGCTTCACATCTTTATATACATTTTCTTCAAGATTCCCTTATCCTGTTTATGTTTATTTTGTATGCCCAGATTGTTTATTCCATTTTTTAAATTTATAGTTCAACCTCATTTCCATTTCTTAATTTTTTTAACTCTCATCTTAATTAGGAATTGTGTTCTTATGGAAATATATCCTCCTTGTATGTCCAGATCCTGATATTAAACATTTTTTATTTTTTTGCATTCAAACAATTTCCCTTTCAAAACTTGTCACATTCCTTCTGCAGTTTTTCTACTCCAGTTAGTTTTACATACTGACTGTTTTGTTTTCATACAGTCTGTTATTAATCTTGTCTGCATTGGTAGATATTTCAAAATGGCAGAATTATTTAGCAGTAAATTAACATTTATAACCTCATGATCACTGCACATCAATGGTGATAAAATCTGACATAAAGTAATAGTCATTTCCTTAGAAATATAAACAATGTACAGTATGTTCCGTTCATTGGTAGGTTTATCAATTTGCAGCAGTTGTTCCAGAACATATGCTGTAAATAATTTCCCTACTCATGTTGTTCAAGTAATATTATTCCAGCCTGCTTCTGGTACATTTAAGTCACTGGCTGTATTATTTTTCCTCCAGTGTTTCATTCAAGAAATGTATGAATTCCTCTAGGTCATCAGCACTTGACTTTAGTGGTCTATATACTCCTACAGTTGTTATCTGTTCCAAGGTGTTTTTTATTGTCAGCAGCTACAGTATTAATGTTATCATCAAACACTTAATAATCACAGGTCTCAAACAATCTTTAATCCCGATCATAATACCTCCACCTGATTTTTTTTGTTAGAATATGTTAGAATGTCTGTTACAGTAAAAACATGTATGCTCAGATTCTATCCCACACATACTCTGAATAACAAGTATATTGGTTTCCAGTCATTCTTTAACCATGTTTCACAAACAATAATAACATCAGTTTTGTGCAAATGTATCAAATTTTCAAATAATAAAAAACACTTTATTACTAATGCTGCTTGTATTAGCAACCAACACAAATATGTCAAATTTTGCTGTCTGTTAACTGTTAAATGTCTGACCTGGCAAACATTCTATTTTGCATTAGTCATATATTGCAATATATCTGCTGCAAAAAATAATTTTCCTTTGTCTTGACAAGTGGACTCCATTTTGGCTAAATGTATGTGTGCGTCCAAAATTAGGCTTGGATATTCTACACATTTCCACTTTTTAAAATGGGCCATTTTCTTCATGTAGGTATTTACCAAAAAAATCTTTTCATTCACAGTGATCTGACTCTACTTTCTATATGTAATTTGTGAAAAATATGTCATAACAAACTACGGTATCTAAGTGGGCTATAAGTTGTCTAATGACAGGCAAAGTCCTTGAAGATGATATAATTTCTACCAACATGTATAAAAAATAGCTCCCTACTTCCTTATATTAAGGCATTCAAAGGTCCTGTATTTTTGCTCCTGGCAAGCATAATACCATTCAGTGTTCATTATCCTCTTTGCAGATATAAGTATCAGTACCTCTAATAATTGAATCTTCACTTACTTCTATATAATTTCTGACCAGATCTGAAGGGTCTCCTACATCTAATTCAGTAATTTCTGCTCTATTGATTGTTACAAAGGTATGATCTTCATCACAATTAGGCTTATTAATCTCACTGCTTTCACTGCTTATTTCATTTGCAATAATACAATTCTCATCCAGCTGTCTCCAGTCTTAAACAGCTTGAGACACGTTGTCAACTTTGCATTTCTTCTCTTTATTCCTACAGTAAAGTTCTTCAATCCTTTCAAGTTCAGATTTTATTTCTTCCTTTTAGCAGCTCTCTTGCCTGTCTTTTCTTCCGTCTCTGTTGGAAATGTGATGCCATTCTCCATCAACTGAATGTTTTGTGATTGAGCAATATGTTATCATTCCCCACAATCTGTACATTATATAACAAAGCAATGTCATTTTAGTACATATTCACCTTCCATTATAGATGTTAACCAATGTATTTTTATTAGTTATTTATTGTGAATGTTTCCTTTCCTTTCTTTTTTTCTGCATGCTCTGAATCTTCATATTGCTGAATACTTGTTTCCTGAATTATAACATTGTTATCAGTAGTATTATTTTAATAGTGGTTGACTGATCTTTACTGGCAGTGGACACTCCTCCAGATTCTCAAAAGCTTGCATGGCATGCAAGATCAGTTCAGGAGCTCAAGCAGGCAATATGTCTGCCGTGTGATCCAGGAACAGCCTGCAGGGGTGTGCACGAGCAGTCCTGCACTAATCCTGCACGGACGAAGCCCTTGTATGCAAATCACCCTATTTGCAGGAGAAATCTATGCAAATGAGGTGATTTTGCAATCAAGGAAGCTTGCAACCATCCGTGCAGGACTAATACACTCTGCAAACATGTACATGGTTAGTAACAAAGTACATTTCTGCAAAATCCGAAACGGAGCTGTGACAGCTCCAAATAAAGGTTGCATATCATGTAATAGG
Source organism: Protopterus annectens (assembly GCF_019279795.1). Taxonomy (NCBI): domain Eukaryota; kingdom Metazoa; phylum Chordata; order Ceratodontiformes; family Protopteridae; genus Protopterus; species Protopterus annectens. The sequence goes on from NC_056735.1 coordinate 1,234,595,082, forward strand.
CCAAGTATAAAGCCATTGGCATTGCAAACATTAAAAAAAAATACAAAAATCAACTTTTATTTTTTTTAGCCGATCTTGGCTGTTTAAGCGTAGGGCAGTGGCATGCAAATGGGATCAGGGGGAAATAACAAAATTAACCTAAATTAAGCATTCTAACTAAAATCAGTATTCCGCCATGCAAGTCAATGGCAGGCAGAAGACAACATGGCCAGTGAGTAGTGGTTTCTGGGGGGGGCTCATTGTGAGACATGTAACTATGCATTAGCAGGCAATCCTATACAAATGAGGGGAAGGATAGTGAATCCCAGTTTTCCCCAGCATGTGAGCCAGGTCCCAAAAGTGTAAGAGTAGGAATAGCTTGGTGCAAGCAAAGGAGTTAGGTGACATCATGGGGAGGTGTCAGGCATACTGTAAGTGGATTGGAGCCCTGTGGCTCGGATTTGCTCCTAGTACAGCTAAGCTAGGGGTGTGTGTCCAAACCTGATAAGCACTCTTTACAAAGTCTAAGTGGGTGTGCGTGCCACACACCGGTTTTTACAGGAAGAAAAAATAAGTTAAACCAGGAAATAGCAGCAATGTGCACATTTGAGCACTGTGTTTGGGCAGTGCACACCTGGGCTTAAACAGGAAGGCAATGGGAAGGGAAAACAGCAGTAGGAAGGTAATCAAGGAGAACTAGCTTAGCTGGCAGGTGAAATGTATCAGAATCAGCCAATTACACAGGCAGCAGACCAGCCCAGCCCAGAACACTACTATAAACTATGCAAACACCTTTCCCTCTTGTTTTTCCCACACTCTACATCATCGGTGTATACAAGTGGGGAAGTTTTAACAAACAAACCAACAAAATAAGAAGGGCTGCAGCAGGCAACATAGAACAACATGTGCAAGAGGCTGCGGATGGTGAAGATGTGAATGCTGCCAATCAAGCCACAGTGACGAGACAGAGAAGAGTGTACAGACCCAGGGTAACCTACCAGGGGCTACATGAGCTGGAGATAGTGGAGTGCTATAGGGTAGACAGAGACCTCCTACAGCAAATTGTTGAGCTGTGCCAGCCACACCTGATACACCAAACTGACCAAGGGTAACCCATTGCAGTGGATACCAAGGTATGTGTAGGTCTATGAATAGTAGCCACAGGTACCTCCCAAAGCTCAACTGGGGATATCATGGGGATCTCACAGGTATCAGCATCCAGAGTATTCCGCCAGTTCCTGGATGCCATGTCAGCACATGCCAGTGAGCATGTATATTTCCTCAACACCCATGAGGTGATGGCCAGCAATTTGCATCTCTTCTACTAAATAGCAGAATACCCTGAGGTAGTTGGTGCTATAGACTGCATGTGCATATGCATCAAAGCACCACTTGGTGATCAGGGTAGGACCTACATCAACCGGAGGGGCATCCCCTCCATCAACTATCAGGTCATATGTGATGCCCAGGGCATTATAATGAATGTGTGTGCTGGCTGCCCTGGAAGCTATGATGATTCCCACATATGGCATCTGACACAGCTGTACCAGAGATTTGCCAATGGGGACATCCCCTACAGTCACCTAGTGGGGGATGCTGGTTACACACTTGAGCTGTGGCTGATGAGTCCCATCAGAAATGCACACACACCAGAACAAGAACGCCATAATGAGGCACAAGCACAGACCAGACTTATAATAGAACTTGTGTTTGGGATGCTCAGGTCATGGTTCTGGTGTCTGGACACATCCAGTGGAGCCTTGCAGTACTCACCAGCTACATGCACCCAAATTGTTATGGTATGTGCCATGCTACACAATATGATCCTGCAGAAACAGCTGCAGCAGGAACAGCATGGGGCAGGGCCCCACAACCCCCTACCAATGCCAAGGCTTGCACAGGCATAGAGTGACTCGGAGGAGGAACAACCTGAGCCTGCCCCAGTAGGCAGTTGGAGGTGTGCCCAGTATGCCGAGGCTGCGGCAAAGAGACAACACATAGCACATACACTGACACAGTAGGGACCCAGGGAATGACACCTCTCTCTGACTCACACATACAGTAAAAGGGATGCCAAACATGACACTACCCGTGCTCAACCATGTATAGGGAGTGTACTATGTGCGACCAACATAGGCAGCCCCCCAGCACCATCTTCAAGTCTGGCACACCCACAAGGTAAGTCAATCAGCCTACCAATTGCCAAATGGAGTAGAGTGTGTAGTTACCTGTATCTATGGTATGGATGTGAGCATACAAGGGAATAAGGTGGCTGAATGTTATGGCAGCAGACAGTAGACACCCATAGTGGCACCATGACATCTGTAACACATACTGGAGTCACCACAGTAGCCAGAACTACACAGGGTGACAAAACCCACTGCAGGAAATGTGCTGAGTGACATGTGTTTCCATATGACCCACACATGCCAGTCAGGGCGGTTCACATACCCAACAACAGTCTCACCCAGCAGGACAGGTGTAGACAAACCTAAACAGAACCTGTGCTATGGCCCCTGAATGATGGCTATGGTTAACCTCCCCCCCCCCAGGCCTACACAGACAGACTACAGCAGGTCAGGCAGTGGGATGTTAGTTCTGAAGGATAGGAAGTCAAACACTATTATGTAGGGCATCCAAATTTACGATCTGTAGTACACTGGTATGCCTCAAGTCAGCATGGTAGGTAAGAATACAGCATGAAATGGAGTACCTGACATACCAGTACAGTCATAGCAAAAGTATACAAGTGTCAGGTCAGGTGTGCCCCCCCATCCTATGTAGTAATATAATAACAGTCAGGTGTGCCCCCCCAATCCTGTGTAGAAATGTAGAAATAGACAGGTGTGCCTCCCCCCATCCTATGTAGTAATGTAATAACAGGAAGGTTTGCCCCCTCAACCCTGTGTAGAAATGTAGAAATGGACAGGTGTGCCTCCCCCATGTAGTCATGTAAGAACAGTCAGGTGTGCCCCCCTCATCCTGTGTAGAAATGTATAAATAATCAGCTGAGCCTCCCCCACCCTATGTAGTAATGTAATAACAGTCAGGTGTGCCCCCAACCCTGTGTAGAAATGTAGAAATAGACAGGGGTGCCCCCCTATGTAGTAATGTAAGAACAGTCAGGTGTACCCTCCCATCCTGTGTAGAAATGTAGAAATAGACAGGTGTGCCCCCACCCTATGTAGTAATGTAATAACAGTCAGGTGAGCCCCCCACCCTATATAGTAATGTAATAACAGTCAGGTGTGCCCCCCCCAACCCTGTGTAGAAATGTAGAAATAGACAGGTGTGCCCCCACCCTATGTAGTAATGTAATAACAGTCAGGTGTGCCCCCCCCCAATCCTGTGTAAAAATGTAGAAATAGGTGTGCCCCCCCATCCAACATAGAAATGTAGGAACAGTCAATGCCAAATGCTTGATGGATACCATGCAGAAACAGCATGCCACCTGTCGGTGTACAACACAAAGGTCAGCACTGCAGTACAAACTACCTGGACTCGATCCACACATTAAATACAGATGGGCATACTGGGCATGCTCACACACTTAAAGAAATGAAGGCAATGTCAGTCAACAACATACTGAAAGGTCATACTGGGCATGCTCACACACTTAAACACATAAAGGACATGTCTGCAAACACCAGTGGACCAGACATATCTGGCAGTCGCAGTTTTTAGTGCAGACACTCGTCAGTATGCACCACTCACACCTTGCACACACAGTGGATAGGAATACAGATATATTTGTAAGAACAACACACTATAATAAGCCAAAGGTAGACATACATAGATGTGTGGAAGAGGGTGACTGTGACAAGGAGCTATCCAGGCCTGTCCCACCCAGCACACAGCCAAAGGGCCCCAACCACATGAGGGTCAGATGTCACTCACGGTAGATTCTAGCCACTAGTACCTGTCAGCATTACAGACTATGAGGTGCACATGCCAGCTGTGCAACATGACTGTACATGGAAGTAGTCATCTAGCAGCTGTATACATGTACCTGTGAAATATGAACCTGTGTGTGCCCGCATGTGGTGTGTCAACCTCTAGATGAATGGGTTATGTCCCATTCACGCACACACTGCCCTCCCATAGCCCTAATATGACAAACCTGCTGAGGTCATCCACTGTTAAATGCACCTTTGGGAGAGTTGTTGACCAGTAATCTCTATGGTGTGTCTTCATGCTGCTGTTGTGTGATAAAATAGTTACGTAGGAGTTCAAATCCCAGACATGGCAAGTGTGTGTGTGTGTGTGTGTGTGTGTGTGTGTGTGTGTGTGTGTGTGTGTGTGTGTGTGTGTGTGTGTGTGTGTGTCTGTGTAGAGAGCAATGCTTTTTAGGGTAGTCACACTCCCTACAATTCAAATGCTCAACTTTGGCAAGGCTGCTGATGTCATCCACCTAGAAATACACCTCTGGGAAGGTTATAGCCCAGTAATCTCTGTAGTGCATCCTGTAACTGTGTACTGCTGTAGTGTGATAAATTAGTTAGGTAGATGCTCTAATCCCAGACTTGGCAAGTGTGTCTGTCTATGTAGAGAGCAATGCTTTTTAGGGAAGTCACACTCCCTACAATTCAAATGCTCAACTTTGGCAAGGCTGCTGATGCCATCCACCTAGACATACATCTCTGGGAAGGTTGTAGCCCAATAATCTCTGTAGCATATCCTGTAACTGCATACTGTTGTAGTGTGATATCGAACTCTTGTAGGGTTCTATGCCCACCCATGGTGTTTCTGGATGTTTTGTGTGGGTTTCAATGTCTGTGTAGGGAGCAATGCATTTTAGGCTAGTCACACACAGTACATTTCAAATGCCCTACTTTGGCAATCCTGCTGATGTCATTCATTGTGAAATACACCTTTGGGGAAGGAGTTCTCCAGTAATCTCTGTGGTGCGTCCTATAACAGCTCCATGCTGTAGTGTGATATAGGCACCTGTTAGGTGTTCTATGCCCACACATGTTGGTTGTGGATGTTTTGTGTATGTGTCACTGCCTGTGTAGGGAGCAATGCATTTTATCTTAGCCATGCTCACTACAATTTGAATGTCCTACTTTGCCAATCCTGGTGATGTCATCCAATGTGATATACACCTTTGGGAAAAAAGTACTCTAATAATCTCTGTGGTGTGTACTATAACTGTGTAGTTTAATAAACTAACTAGGGAAGGGTTCTCCTCCCAGACATGACATGTGTGTGTGTGTGTGTTAGTAACGTGGAGGTGGGTGTGAGTCTGTGACACCTGGGCCCAATGTGGAGTGGATTTTGCAATTTCTTATATTTTGGCCCTAGTATAATCATAAAGTCCACCATACAGTGATCACAGATGCGACATAGTCGAGAGGTTGAGGTGCAAATCCATACCCATATGTGACATCAAGACCAGGCAATCACAGTTAGCAACCCCAGTATTACCCTGAGCATGCTCTCAACCCATGTCTCATGCACACACACACACACACACACACACACACACACACACACACACACACACACACACACACACGCCTAGGCAACAGCCAATATGTGGGTAGTACACTGCATATTGGCCACTGATAGTAACTATGGAGTGATTGCAGTGGGCTACAGAAGGTATGGCACCCTGCCCATCTGTCCAATAGGTACGTACATGCAGACAGTGCACCTTCCCCATATTCACCACTGGACACCTGTAACATTTGTGGTGCCATCACATGTGACCCACAAAGAACATACCATGCCTGAAAACATGCCCTGTATGGACAAATGCCACTGATACCAGGGAATGCCATCAGCAAGCTATCAATGCACGTACAGTCTAAGCCTGTTGTCCATTACCAGTTCCCACCACAGGTGGCCAAGACTGGCACATCTGATGATAATCGATGTACACAACATGGCCAGACACCCCAGGTACATTCCACATGTCACTGAACATGCATGTGAGAGGTGTGCACACCCCAGACACCGTCCATGTCATGGAATAAGGAACACCCACATGGCAAGCGATGCACAGCATTGGCCACACACAATAGTCACCCAGGTGACTGGATGGGGGATACAGTACCCACCTGTGTGGGCAAATGCAGAAACTACAGCCCTGAGCCACAATGCTGACCATTGTCATGTGGCATGATGCCAAGGTGTACCCATCACCTAGCCTTGTATAGCTGTCTGGCACAGTTGACCACCCCACTCCCATGCAGAAATGCACCCATGCATGTCGGTACTGGCACCCTGTGTGTTTGTTTGTGTTGTATGATGTGCATGATCACATCCACACTCACTACAACCCCCATTGGCATACTGAAGCATGCTGTCTGATGTCAGACACCTCCCCATACCCTTTGCCCATATCACCTCTGTATGACCCCTGTGGTGCATGTGATACCTGCACAGTAATGTGTTGTGGCAATCGCACTAGTGATGGGTTGTATTCCTGGCCCTGCCAAGTGTGTCAATTTGTGTGCATCCCTGTGAGAATGTGGCTGTGTTGACACTGGCACCTGTTCATGTGGATAGGCACGTGTACTACACCTACAGTATAGCTACCATATCCCTGTTGTAGATGTCATTCACCATCACATATACGTTCTGAGGGCTCCACAACATGTAACCTATGTGACGCATCCAGTAACTGCATAGAAATGTGATAGTGCTACATAGCTGTCAATGTTTTGATACCCTGTGCTGGTAGGTGTGTGACAGAAACATGCTTAGGTTTTACTCTCCCACCCCATCCCTGACTTGTCTTTGCCTCTGTCTGCCTCTCTCACTCCCTCTCTGGTGGATGTGAAGACCTACACCTGCTTTGCTTAGGTAGCAGCATGTGTATTTTAAGTGATGCTCATGATCAGCTGGTGGCCTCTGCATGAATTGCGGCCCTCCCCTAGCTGATTGCATGTGGAACAGCTGTGGCAACATTCCCATGGCCAATTGCATGGGAACACACTCCAATATCTAGGAACACCATGTTGGTGTTGGCCCTTTTCATTCACTGTGAGCAGGAACTAGATCTGTTGTTTGGCAAACAACATCTCAGATGGATTGGGGATTTACCTCTAACAACATACACTGTGGAAACAGGGCAACACACAGGAGGGAGATGTGCCTGGCCTAACTACAGACTGTAAGTGCTGCGATTCTGCATTTGGAGTAATGTTGGTTTAACAGTGTGTGCGTGGATATGGCTGTCCTACATGTTTTAATATCTGCCATGTCAGTTCTATGTTTATAAAGAATACCCATCTGTAGGGTCATCTGCAGACTGGGCAGTGTGTTGTGCCTTTGGTTTCATGTGTTACCCACAGACCATCTATCTGTAAACTGCAGAAGATAGTGTGAGGATTGCAGTCTGTAGATGGTAAAAGTCGTGACAGTTACTGACTTCATATCCCTCATAGGACATATGTTGCAACAAGCCCAACAGTAAATGTATGAGGTTATCACATCAACTTGTCAATATTGACCCTGTGTATGTGCTTCCAGCCACAACTCTGTCAATCTTTGTACATATGTCATGCATTAAGAGGTGCATATGTTTTGTACACCATCATTAGTGTCATCATATCTGATAACAAGCCAATGAGATATCAGACTGCTACACATGTTATGTACAGTAGGGGTATATTTGATGACATAACTTGGACATTCTGTGGTTGTTTGTACAGTACTGAGGTCTGTGTACTTATGGTGAATGTCGACAGTATGTGTATTGTTAATATGTACGTTAGCCTGTGTACAGACTGTGGTAGATGTCATTGTTCTAGGTCCTGTCCTATCTGATGTTACATGCTGCTCCACTGTATGTTACTGTATTGGCTTACATGTTTGTAGGGCCATACACCCACACATGTCCCATACCACAGACAGCCATCAGACCAAACTGTGTATCAGCCCAGTATATGTAGGGTTAGTCTGTGAGTGGCACATATGAGGATGGTGTTGAACAGATAGTCCATATACTGTAATATTATGCTAGCTTACCATATGTGGCTTTGGCTGTGTTCACATTGGTTGTAGTTACGCACTTTCACACAGGTGTATCTTACCCTGTGCTGTGACATGCCTGTAGAGCCTGCTATATATGCAGGTACATGTGCATTCCCCCATAGGAGATGTAGGCTGGTGTTGAGCCAGTCTGTCTGTAGCCTGCACAGTGCATTGTTACATGCCTAGCAGCTTAGTGTACATACCCAGTGAGATGTCATGTGTAGATACTTGCCAGATGTACTGCTGCCAGGCCTCCCTTAACAGTCATGTATGTCAGACAGAGCAGTGGGATGCTGTACAGATGTATGTCAATATCTAGTGGATAGTATGTGGCCATGGCACCCCTGTACCTGTGGTTATTATGTGTCAGGCCAGACAGGGGTGTGTGAATGCATAATTATAGTGGCATATGTATGCCAGTCGTTATGTGTTATACCCATCTACATGGCTGTTAACATCCATATTGTCAGGCATGGTACACATTTTTTGCACTAATGGGTTCTGTGTATACTGCTGGACTGTACAGAGTGTGTCAGAATGTCCACATATATTGGCCAATATCTCTGCTGCAGTCCACAGGGACATTACGTGCTAGCAGCGGCACTTTACTATGATGACCTTAGGATGTCTATCAGTAGCCAATGGCACACACATAAAAAGCAGATGTGACCTCCCACACACAACATGTCTGTGAAGACAATCCCAATTACAGTAGCAGTAGTCTACTAATATATCTGCTATACATACCTGACATCCCCTTGCACTTCGAAGTTGGGACTAAAGGGGCTGGGCTAGGGCTACACTCTATGTCCAGGACATATGGTGAAAATATATGTACATATAATTATCCAGATATCTATATATATGATTACACATATACATATCGACATATATAGACGGGTATGTATATGTACATAGATATACATATACACACCCAGATATATACATATACAGAGCAATATATGTCTACGCATATACAGACAGTGATACATATGCACATATACGTATGGATATTTACAGATATATTGACAGTAGTAGGTATATCAAAATAGATATGTATGCACATATAGTTTTATATATATATATATATATATATATATATATATATATATATATATATATATATATACCAACATAGCTAGGCATATCTGTACACATAGAATGTGCATAGCTATATACACATATATCTATATGTACATATATGTATACCTATATATACACATATGTATATATATACATATATGTATATATATATATATATATATATATATATATATATATATATATATATATATATATATATATATATATATGTATGTATACATATGTACATATGAAGAGATGTACACATGGCCATATATATGTAGCACTATACAGATGTGTATACAGACATATGTATGAGTATACATGTGTATGTGCATGTAGACATATATACACCTATGATATGTATATGACCGTATTCCTGTCATAAGTAAATGTCACGGTTGTGTATACCCTTCCACATGTATCTCTCCATATGTATCTGCTATGTGAACATTATGATGAAACAACATATGTGATGCAACAGTCATATTAATAGCAAGGACTACACAATATAAGAAGTAAAGGAAATTGTTCAATACTACTCAGTATGTATATTGATAGCTATATTGGTAAAACAACAGCTATCTCTACAGTGGTCATGGTGTAGTAGTTAAGTGTTGTGACTTCAGTGTAAAGGGTCCTGAGTTCAAGCCCTGCAAGGGTTGTTCATTTTGTTGCTGGGCAGAGCAAGGACTGTCAGACACAGAGTGGTTAAGACAGTTTTGAGCAGCTTTAAGTGCATTTGCATGGGTTTGCATGAAACTAGGTGGTGCTAAGCTATGGATAAACATACGGGCACTTACACAGTGTAGGCAGCACTTACCAGTGTGCAAATCAGCTTAGCTATTATATTACAGCAATGTTGATACTTGCTAAGCATAGCTTAGCCCTGGTAACCAGGACAAATAACCCAGTCTGATAACCTGTAATAAGTGCATGTAATGCCATGTACAATACATGCACTTATGTGCCTGTCATTACAGTAGCAAGGGGTATGAGTGTCATGTGTGGTACACAGACATATATGAGGCCTGTACAGCACTGTTATCCATGTGAATGTGTGACATACAGGTGTAGTAGCCCAGGGTATGTGCTGTCAAACTGGCATGTAGTGTATCATGGCAGTACTACTTTTGACAGTGCTAACCTTGGCAAGAGCAGAGTGCTTAATGTAGTACTGACAACAGGCACACCTGCTAGCATGGCTGGACACCGATGACTTTTTGTCGTATCCCTGGTGTGTGAGCTGCATCACAGTATATACCCCTTACTGGTCTGTCAATGCCCTCATGCTACTGCATAGCTACCTGCCAAGCTGATGACTGTCAGCCCCTGTACAGATGTGCAGATGGCAGGTATCCAGCTGGGATATGTACAGGCAACCTACGCCTGATTGATGCCCTACTACACATGTGGCATGTGCATGAGATGCATATCCCTGTAGTACCAATGTTGGGGTATACCATGGGTTGTGTCACAGTTGTGTCACAGTTGTGGCCAATATGTGATGGTGGGTATGGCAGAGTGTCATTATGGGTTTCAGGGAGTACAATATCCAGTGGAGGATGTGGGTGCTGTGTACACTTTTATTAAACCAAGGTACACCAGGTATATATATGATGCACCACGTTATGTTTACCACTGTCACAATCAATCATACAGGTAACTGTTACCATAATACAAGCCAGTTATGCATGTGATGTGTGCAGCCTACCTGTAACACATTGAAGACACGGTCAAGGTAGTTAGCAGCAGTAGGCCCTGGTATCTCAGATGTGTGTCTGGTTGTTATGTGTCTGTAAATGTGTATATAACAGTATGCCACACTATGTATCATCCAAATACACCCATTACATCCCCCATTAGCATGCTGTACATGCCGGGGGATGTTCTGCATGTACCACGTAACCTGGGACACACCTCACCCTAAACGCTGTGCAGTGTGTGCAATGTAAACCACACACATCAGTATCATGACATTGCTAGGTAGGGGTCTAGTCCCAGTGTTGGCAAGTAACAATGTGCATATATGTGCATGGTTTACATCAGGTTGCAGGGTATACACACCTCAGGGGGCCACCTGTACATGCGGCACAGGCAATAATTGGTATAGTAACCTGTGAAATGTATTCAACTCTACCACAGATATGTCACTGCCATGGTGTCAGCACAGTGACATACCCCGTTGTGCAATATGACTGCAGACCATCCTCATGCTGACACATGTACACCTACAACACACATGGATAACATTTTAGAGACAACAACCAACCAGTGTTACTAACAGCTGTAAGGCATCATTGCTGGACAGCTACACTACCTGCCAAATATGCCTTACACTCTACTCCCTACAACACGTTACAGTGCAGGGCTGTAGTACTGTTGTGCAGTCACAGTGTGCATCAGAACCATATCAGCCTGTCCCTGCATTGATGGTATAGATGACAAGGATGGGGCACAGGTATCATCATAGGCACTGGGTGTAGTGTTGGTTTGCCAGAGGCTGAGGGTGGGCCATACATTTGACACCATGTGTGTGGGTGAGAGGTGTACTCTGGGGAGCTGGCTGAGGTGATGTAGTGTGTGTAGGTATGGGGTTGCCCTAGGTGTGTTTGCATAGTGTGTGGGTATGCATGCACACAGTTCTGCTATGTGGTTGCCCTACACAGGTGTTTATGGACAGCTGCAGATCATACCTGGCAGGGTGTGCAGTTCACTGCCTTCGGCCATGGACATGTGGACTGTGCCTGCCAGGGGTTCCACGGGCAAGTCCAGTTACAGGCATTGATGTGCTACTCTCACCTGTGGATGACATTTGTCTGCTGGTACCAGGTCCCACCTGGGACTGGCTAGGACCACGTGCACATGGCCTGCTGTGGTGTGGTGTGGACAGCACACACCCTGCACTGCCAGGGCTGCTACTGCCACTACGGAAGCCCCTTGGTGTCCTAGCACATCCACGTTGACTGCCAGCTGTTGGTGTTGCTGGCCTACATCCAAGTGAGCGACGTCGCATCCCCACCACACGTTGAAGCATGGACACACCAATGGCTGATGAGGGCCATCATCTCATCATGCCATCTATCCACTTGCTCAGTAGAAGCATGGATGGCACCCGAGAGTTCATGGAGGTTGTCGCTTACAGATGCCAGAGGAGCTCTCTGCAGCCTAAGGCCCTGTCTGGTGTAATGCTCAATACATGCCTGCACCACCATTACAGCCTGAAACATGCTTCTGCTGGTAGCAGCTATGCCGCCCTGCCAGGGGCATGATGTCCAGCGGCCCTACCATGAGCACCCTGGGACATCTGCCTATGTGGCAGCCTGCTGGACATCTGGCTATACTTGCTGCAACCAGACACAGTAGGCATGGTTACCACACTTTTCTGTGCACTGCCACTGAATGCCAGCTGTCCCTCTGCTATGGCCACTGGTGATGGGGTGTGTATAGGCACTGAAACTGTGTGTGGGGGTAGGGTAACTAAAAGGACGTATCAAATTTTGGCGCAGTGTTGGCCTCTGACAACCCCACCTGTGCCTCAACATTATCATCATCATCATCTGTGTCTGTATGGACACCTACATTAGATTACATGCAGGAGGGACCCTGACCCACCTCGCCACCCATGGGGGAAAAACAATAAATACACTTTAAAGCCTGTGCAGCATTGCCTAACAGTACACACACACACACACACACACACACACACACACACACACACACACACACACACACCTCCGTAATACCTACCTGTCCATGGCTTTACAGATAGTCCCAGGTATATGTCCATGTGTTACGTTACCCCATCCTGCATCACACTTGTTAACATACACACATTGATACCACTCATTAACATCATAATCCTCTAAATGCCCTCTAAATGCGGCCACAGCACAAGGCCTGTTTCTACTTTATCTGCTTGACCTGTGTGTAGTGGATTTACATGGCCTCACTGCTGTCATTTGGTATGCACGCTCTGTATGGCTGGAATAATGCGCATTGCCCCTATATGTGTGGGCTACTATGTTGTATCCATAATACCTCCCAATTGTGTGTCATGTGTATGTAATGCTCAGTACATGCCAGATATGCTGCTCTGTCAGCCCATCATGTGACACCTGTAATATGTGGATACACTCCCTGGTGTTGACTATTACTTCCCCAATGCATCTGTAGAGCTGCATACATGGGTTGTAGGTGACCTCTCTGCTGACTACAATAGTAAGTGTGTACCTGGAGTCTACCTTCCCTCTGGATGCCTGTTCCATGCTACAGACCATATTATACTATTTGCTGTTCTGTGATTGCACACATGACAGCTGCAGTGCACTGGTGTGTCATGCTGAGACCCCCCTCCCTCAGCTTTTATGCAGATGCATGACAGGTAAGCCCTACACATTTGTGTCACTTTGCAGTGTCCCATACACTGAACACCACATGTTGCAGCCTAGATCCAGCTGATAATGTGGACTACTGTAATGCCTTATGCCATAGTGTATCTCTGCAGCAGTTGGCATTGTCCTACCGGTTTATACACTGGTGTTACACTGTATATGGGTGTTGTTCAGAAATTGTCACTACTGTAGGCTATGTCTACCAATAATATGTTGCTCCCTGTGGACACATTCTGCAATGACAGGATGTTGGTTGTCATGCAGATGTGTGACATACTCTTTCAATACCCCATCATGGTCACCCCTGTGAGACCGTGCATTTCACAGCAACAATACATGCATATGTACAGCATGCATTCAGGGTAGGTGTGTCAGATGTGTGCATGGAATATACCATCACCATTACATATCCGATGTGTTGGCATGCATCTACATAAGGCATACTCACCAGCTACAGGCTGCTGCCTTGTTATCCCAGAGGGACCTACATAAGAGGGTGAGATAGGCAATGTCAGTGGCCACACCTGTGGCACTGCTACAGGCTGGGTGCAGTACTATCATACATCAAAGGTAAAATCCCACAATACTACCACATCTGGACATCTGTTTATCACTACAATGCAGCAACACAATATAGCTATGACATGTCAGATATGCATGATCTACTTGTACCACTGCGGATATTTACACAACAATGGTCTAATGATGTGCCCTGTGTCCTTACGTGCACGCTCCTCGGCTGGTAATAATTGGCCAACAATATTGGAATAATTCAATATGGCACATGCATGGGAAACATTAAAATATTTATCAAACAAATGGACATTATCAGAGTCAGTACATACCAGTTGGGGTGGGTATGTTGATTATTGTTGGAGATAAGGTGGGAGGAAGAGAAAGATGTAAATTAACAAGTAGTATATTCCTGTAATCCACATTACTTTCCTAGTCAGTGCTGTTATCTGTACCTTAGAAGTCTTACTACACTACCCTATAGACTTATATTGGACACTGATATGGCTGTCAACATCATTGCACATGAACCGTTTTTACGTGCAGTATATACCTCTTACCTGGTATACCCGAGGAGGGAATGTTTGTTAACACTGACTAACTGTTTGTACACATATTCCGGGTTGATGTTTTGTACTATGCTATCCAACTCTTTCTGCACAGACTCTGGCCATGTGTTGACCACATGCTGGTGTGCCTGGACATATCTAGAATATTGCCCTCTTCCACCTTTAGTGTCCTGACACACACATATACATGCTTTCCTACACAGTTATATTATGTAGCACAGTGTGGGAGACAGTGACCAGTGATACTTTATTATTCAGAAAAACTGCAACACAATCCCCTACAATACCAGGGTGGATGGTACCAGTACAGGTTATATTGGTCTGTATTTTTCAGCACAGCATTCGTATCCAACATACCTATGGGAGTAATGTTTGTTAGCACTACCTGACTGTTGCCACACAAGGTTCCAGATTACACATTAGTATTGTGCACATATATCCCACTCTGTTACTGTACACACTGTGGGCACAGCTTGACAACATGAGAGTGTAGATAAGACATACTTGAAATATTACTCTCCTAACAGTTTCAGGGGTTGCAACAGTAACAGGTGTGTTTTCATGATGGTTGACAATCACTTGTATTCCCTGTTTGCTGGCTACACATCTGGGATCATCCCACAGACTTACCAGGGAGACAGAGAAACAGGCAGCAGACATGGGCACATATACTGGGCATTCTGGCCTCATGTGTACAGTTGTGGGGTATGAATCTGTATGCAGTCTAATTTCACTCCCAGGATTCAGATCATGGCTGTGTCTGCTACAGCTTAAACACTGCCCATCACAGTTGTGTCTGCTATATTGATATTGCTATATATCTCCAATCTGCATCTGCTTTCTGTCTTATTAATCCCCTGTGCTTATGGATTCTGACCTTGTATAACAACACTCTTATACAGATTTCCTAGACAGTTACATGTTGTGGGACAGTGTGGGTGACAGTGATGTGTAATACCTCATTATTCAGAGGAACTGCATATCATTCTTGTATTTCTGGGCACAGTGTTGGTATCTGACAGACCTGTGGAAGGAATGTTTATTAGCGTTAACTGAATGTTCCCATACACAGTACCAGGTTCCACATTACTATTATGCACATACATCTCACTCTGTTACTGTACACACTCTGACCACAGCTTAACAAGTTGGGGTGTAATCATAGATGTGTGTCAATCAGTTGTATTTCCTGTTTGTTGCCTATACCTCTGGGATCATCTCACTGATTTCCCAGGGGGACAGGTTCATAGGCAACAAATATGGGCCACATTAATATACATTCTGGACATATCTGTACAATTGTGGGGTATGATTCTGTATGCAGACTACTACCACCGGCAGACTAAAAGGGCATTAGTGCCCTTGTTTGAAATATGTGTAAGTATGTATGTATACATAGCATTTAGAACACTGAGTCAGATACCTGTGCTTTAGGAAATTATTAATGGCATGTTCATTTAAGGAATCCAGTCTCAGCTACAAAGGATTAAAGAATCTAGTTATACCTGGTTATAACATCAAAAATCAGAGGTAAAAAATAAAATATAAATCAAAATAAATCTTCTCTTACCAACCAGTTGCACAACAAATCACAGACTAACACTGGATAGTTTCAGATAAACTTTGGAGTGTCCTCTCTACAGTCTGTGAATTTATAGTTGACTAGGCCCCCTTGGGATGGTTAGATGTAAATACCACAGTTGCTCAGATGACTGCTGTAGGAGACATTGCTCCACATTTTAAACAATTAGTTTTGCAGATCCAGTACAAATGTAGATTTCTCTGTTAAGTAGAAATTTAGAGATGAAGTTACTTCAAATATGCATTTCAGGATTATACTTCTGATGACTTGTCTAATATTTGAGATTACTTTTATAGATAGAAAGTAGGCAGGGAAGTACCACGTAAGAAAGCCAGGTATGACACCTCAGCATTACCTTCATTACCGTTAACATGTTTCCCATTTTCTATATGTGGTCGTGGTCTCGTGTTAGCTGCTGCTACCTCTAATTACAGTGCCACTCTTCTGCCTTCTTCAACAATCATGCCTGACTCTTGCACGTCATATCTAATGAAATCAATCCATTTCTTGGCTGGCTGTACACATTCACCTTTTTCATGTCTCTCCCAAATTTTCTTTACCAAATCATCTTCTGTTTCCTGAACTCTGTAATCTGTTCCCTTTGATCTTCTTTGCAACTGTAGCTACTTTGATTTCTACTCTGATGCCCACACTTCTTTATCAGTCCTACAGTGTGCATCCTAACACTGATCTTAGGCACTTAATTTTCATCCCCTCTAACTTTCTCATCTGTTCTGCCTTTACTGCACAGGTTTCATACAGAAGCACTGGTCACACCACTGTTTTGTACACCTTACTTTTCAGTTTGTTTGGCATTCTTCTGTCATACACTACCCTGACAATTTGCACCAGATGGCTGCAGCATTTCAGTTTCTAGCTTTGCCATCCTCATTCAAATGTTCCTTCTTTTCAATGTCCCCTCCTAGATACTTGAAGCTATTAACCTCTCCCATTATTTGCCATCTACTCAGTTTGCTACTGCCTCTGAATTGCTCAATTTGCTGAAATGACAGCTGCTGTCTGAATTCACTTTCATCCCATGTGTCATCAGTTTTGCATTCCAGTTTCCTATCATTTGGTGAAATTCCTGTTCAAAATCTGCTTGTAATACCACAACACTTATATACAACAGATTTATTTTTTATTCTGAATAATTTTATTAATAAAACTATAATACAAAAATGCACCAAATAATCCATACCTATCCTTTCAATGATATACAGTGAACATCATCAACCTTTGAAAAAATATATAATTATAAAAGGAACAACCTAAAAGACAACTCTAACAGAAGTTCAAAATAAAAGGATCTAAGCATATACGTAGCTGTAACAAAATAGCATAGTGTACAAATTGTTACACTAATAGTAATAATAACCCCCTCCTCCCACCACATGTACTGATATCGTATACATAGGAAAATCAACATAATTCACCTATTCTGACTTAGCCTAAGCTTTGTCAAACATTCCATTTTTCCAACATACTTTTTTGATGTTTTGAGCTACTAGGTGACACTACCTAATTTTCTGTTAATCTTTCCATTAACCATGTTACCTCCTGAATTTGGGGCTTCTCCTTACACTTCCATTTTCTAGTTACCACATTTTTATACATTAGCATCAGCAGCTAAAATAATTCCTCTTGTACAATCCCTTCAAAGTCCTCATCTATACAGCCTAACAGAACACCATCTCTAGTAAGTATTCTCTCTCTGCTAAAAAATCTTATCACTTTGTCTCCTAAATGCTCTTTAAAGTCTGTCAGTCTCACAACACAGTGTCAGAAGTTGAGAGTGACAGAAGAATGCTTTTGTATGGTCACCTCTTACCAGTCCGTCACACCTACAGTGGACATTAGATTGTGTGGAAAAAATCTTACTTAACTACACTGAAGTATAAAAATATTTATGAAAGTACTTTCTACTTTGAATGACTTTTCCAGGTAACAAACAGATCGTCTCCCATGAAGCCTCAGATTTTAGCCTGCTTGTTAACACTTCCCATTCCCCTTTCATCCTGTTTGCCTCCAGTGAGACCCCCTGGCTGAAATATCCTATCCAATCTACCTATAATTCCCCTTTCCACCTTAGCTTTTCCCCTTTGCTGTATAATTCATTCAACTATTTTGGGTCAAAAATTGCCTTTCCCTAGATCCTATTATTTCACTGTATAATCTTTGCACACCATAATAATAGAGATACAGGTGTTCAGCAGTGATATTTCACTTCCTCTCACCTCATAAGAGTAGAGGTAACACTGAAAGATGTATTTTGGAAGGCAAAAACATTAATAAAGGACTAGAAGAACATATCGTGGACACAGATAAATCTATACAAGAGGTAAGATGAAGCTACTCAACAAGCAAGGGTATATCTAAATGCCTGAGATCTCCTGAGACTGTTCTTTCATAACAGAGATAGTTTTCTGCAGGAAATCACTATGGAGGAGTGAAAGAGACAACTATTAAACAGTACCCTAATAAATTACCCAGTCTGAATGGGATCCCAATTGAAATGTGCAGGCTGCAATGGGAGAGGTGTTTAGTGTTTGGACCCGACTATTTAATAAGGTCTTGCTTCATGGAAAGTTACCCAATTCTTGAATGTAGGGAGTAATTGTGGTGATACCAAAAGAGGGATGGAATCCAAAGTTAGTGGGGTTGTATTGCCCCATAACAGTTTTAATTCATAATTATAAGCCATTTATGTATATTGTGGCAACCAGACTGGTGGTAGTTCTGCCTGAGTTAATTGATTTAGACCACTGTGGCTCCCACCCAGAAAGGAGTGCTTTTTATAACCTGATTCATACATTGCCTCTGTCAGCATCTGTGACTATCAGATTTGTTTTTAGTAGTTCAGTCTCCTGGATCATACTTTGCAGTAGCTCTGAATGTATGTTAACCACTGTAATCCCCTCCTGTATAGATTTATCTGTGTCCACAATATTTTCTTCCAGTCTTTTATTGATTTTTTCAGCTCCCAAAAACATCCTTCAGTGTTACCTCTCCTTCTTCCTACTCATATGTACTTTTAAATGGAGGACTGGAAGACATATTCTTTACTTCAGTTAACAGCTGCTGTTTTAAGATGTCTTTACTTTCTTCTTTATCATTCAATTCATGAAAACTTACTATAATCAATACCTACTAAGATAACAGCTGGCAGAGTCTTGCCACAATATTTTAATTAGTTTTAGCTCCCGGGGGATGATGATCTCAGACAACAGGTACAGGTTTCTGCTCATAGTTTTCAAGCCATACGGGAAGTTTTACAGCAGATTTATTGAGCCATCCTGTCTGCCCTGTTTGCTAATATGGTCCATCACCTGCATGAGCAGTAGTAGGTTCAGTGCTATAGCCTGATGCTTATCCACTCCCAATGAGAAAACATCAGTGAGTTTAAACACTGTTCTTTTTTGTGGCATGTGGGTCTTTTAGCATAGCCTGCACTAATTCTATAACAGTTTATGTAACTGAATCATTGCAGGATTGGCCAAATCAGCTTTTTCAGACCTTATCATATCCTTTCTTCAAGTCTAGAAATGTCGTTTAGACTCTTTCTTCATTTCCAGTTTCTTCAGCACTATCTATCTTGCATCCTGATCTAAAGCCATACTGCTAATTTCCCATATTACTAACTACAACTATGTGTATCCATTTATTAATTATGCTTTCCACCTCTTTCATGCAGTGCAACAGGAATTTAACACCTTTGTACTGCCAACAGTTGTGAATGTCTCCTTTGTTCTTGTTCACTGGCATTACAATGCTTATTGCCTATTTATATGAAACTCACCTTTCTCTTCACACCACAGTTAATACCCTCAGCAGTCAGTTCTCCCCTAATTCACTCAACATCTTGATCGTATCTGCCATGATGTAATTTGAGCCTGCTGCTTTCCCCTGACTTTAGTTACCTTTGTGCTCTTCATATTGTCATTGGGGATGAGTTTTCTATCTCCAATTCCACCCCAATGCCCTTTCCTTACTAGAAGGAAGTCTACTTAAGTTGCATGTAGTCCCCTCTAGTATGTGATTTTGTGACTGTCTCTCTTGGTTAACCATGTGTTGGCCACCATAAAGCCATTTGTCGGAGAAAAATCTAGAATGTCTTCTCCTTCTTTATTCCTGTTGCCCCACTCATGTGGACCCAGGCAGCCCTCATATCATGTACCATCTGTCCCAATATAAATATTCAATGTCATATTTTATTTAGGAGGTCATGCAAATGCTGCCTGAATGCCTTCTTTTCCATGCCATCATAACCATGATATGTGGTACAGGCTGCAATTATATATGCTGTTCTGTCTTTAAACTGTTATATGACTGTCATAAGTCTGACACTAATTCTGATGAAATCCCTCACTGTCTTCAGATGACTCTCTGTCACTAGAAATCCCACAGCATTTCAGTTCTCCCCTGAGTAATAGACTGAATCCTAAGTCAAGTGACATTGCTACACTGACTTTACTTTGTCTCCTGGATACTCAGGATATCCAGTGTCCTTCTTGCCATCATGTCATTCCCTTCCAAGTTAAAGTCTGTCAGTGAATCTACATAGCAGATGTCCAACAGCTTATTGACTGAGGGCTGCTGAGGTTTATGGTGAGAACACACTGGCCAGTAAAGGCACCTAGCCTTTTTAATATCAACTACTATCAACCCGTCTTATCTTTCTTATTAATACAATCTACTACTTCCTGTAAAATCTCATGAAACAGAAAATGAAGTCTGTTGTGCAATACATTTATACCACTCCAGGAAGCATTGTTAAAAAAGTAAGTGGTCTGCACTTCTCTAACCTGTATCATTCTTCCTCTCTCCTTAAATATAATGAAAGCCATACATAGATCCTTATCTTTAAGCCTTCCTTAACCACTCATTTATAATATTAGAAAAACACAACTTCATGGTGCTTATCCTTACAAAACCCAAAACCTATTCCATCAACATCAGGTACGCTGTCCTTCTCTCTCTCTCCCTCCTATTACAATGTCCAATTTCTCTGAAGTCACGTTCCCATCCTTCCTCTCTCATACTCACCTATTTTAACACTTGCCTATTTAAGCAGCCATTCATTACCTTTTTATAGAGTTTGTATCACTCAGAGAAACTCCTTCCTTGTGCTCTGTCTCTCACTTGCTCTGTCTCTCACTTTTCCTCTCCCCTTAATGTTAGTCAGGACAGGTGATAGGGCCTCCTTCTTCCCGTAACCATGCACCTCTGTCACAGTAATTTCCCACATTTTCATACTGCTTAACTCAAAAATATTTTAATCCCAAAACATCAGATATGATTACTTTCTACAACTACTCAAATTCTTTCTGTTGTTCTGTGTAGAATTCATTTCCCACCTGATAGCTCCCTTTCTGTCGTTCTGTATGTTTTCTTATACTTCTTATATTCCTTCCTCCACTCTTTCCAGCTATAGTAAAATCCTCTCAAATCCTTAAGAATTCTAAGCAAATGTTCCTCTCTTCTTATGTTATCTCTAACCTTCTATACTCATCTATTTACATTTTACATCTTTTTCAATTGTAATAACACTCTTTTTCTCCCCAAATTCTGGCCATATTACTACATGGCCTGCGACGTCTACTACATTTGCCCTTTTTATCTTCTTCCAGCCCTATAGAACGCTGGAAATAATCTATCACTACCTCTTTACTTCCCTGACTGAATGCATATTCTCATTCTCTTCTTACCTGAATCTCTGCCCTTGGCAAAATCTCCATACATTTTCAGCATTCAAGTTCTGCTTACAATTTTCCTGTTCCTACCTCAGAGTTGAAATCTCCTGCTATATCTATATCCCTGTTCAGTAATACCTGCTTCAAATTAACTGTATAAACTTCTGCACTGTACTCATTTATATATCTGCATATGTATAAACTGTAATAAACCCTACTGCTATTTCCTGGACAATTTAGTCAGTAAAGCATCAAACTAATCTTATAATCTAATGTAACTACTGTCTATGTCTCTTCTAACAAAACACCCAAAACGTTTAACTCACGAGTATTCACCAAAAATGTTATTCTGGAATATTATTCCTTCCACTCATTGTATATTACCTCCATTCCCCACAAAACCTTAAAATGTCATCTTAAGTTCCCACTCAGAAACCTAACATTTAACAAACATACAATACATTTTTTTATTTTTTTACACAATTCAAAAATAGCAAACCTCCTTAAGTCATTTTTTTAGATTATTCACATTCAGTGATAAAGCAGAAGAATTGCCTGTTTTTGTATTTTAACTCTTTTGGTTTCCTTTTTTGTTTCTAACTGTAGTCCTAATGTAATTTTTTCAGTTTCCCCCACACTTAATCCTCCCCAGCCACACATTCAAACCTTACTTGCAGTAAAAAAAAAAAATGTACTACGTTTTTATCAGAGTTCATTTGTTCAGTGTAATCCTGTTCTTGTTGTTTATTTTCAGAATCTATTTTATCTTCGGTGCCTAAAATGTCTGTTTTTTCAGACACACCGTTATTGTCAAATCGCATGTTTAATGCATCCAACATCGCACTCCGTTCTCCTCATCACTTTCATTTTCTTTTCCCTTTTACGTTTTTTTTCCTTCTGCGGTATCTTTCTTGATATTCAGACCATAAATGCTCTTCTTTAGGACATTGAGAAAAATCATTTTAAACCTGGATTACTTCAAAAATTCTGCTTTTCTTACCCACAATAATAACAGCAGGTAGACACTGCGGTTCACTGTTACTTACCTTTAGTATAACCCGTACCTCCTATTCTCCAGTCCATATATTTCTTCCATCCATTGTTTTCTCAGTGCTATTCACTGAATTGCATGTGTCTTACTGAACAGTCCTTGTTCAGATACCTAATCAGTTCTAAATGACAAAGTGACTTCTTTATTATTTCTTTATTCATAATGTTCATGCTTGTAAAATATATTTATTCTGTGGAAAACATTTGTTTCTTAATTTTCTTTTTGCATCTAATTTAGTTACAAAAGTGTCAAACAAATGGAATGATTCAGATATTAAATCACAAAACTGTTCATTACCCAAAATAATGAATGTCTGCTGCGTTAAAGCCAGAAAGAGAGAGAGAGAGAGAAAGAGATATCTCTCAACTGTCTAGATTTTCACAGAAAATTCAGATTTTTGCCTCATATTTTTGGACGTCATGTAATGTATGGTTTTCTGGCAAATCAGTGAGAACTGAAGTTGTTAAATGATGACAGACATTTGAGTTTCAGACTTTCTATCTTTCAGAAAATGTATGCTAATTCAAAACCTGTTATTCTAACAATCTTCTTTTTTCACTTTCTAAGAACAACAATTAAAATCTGTCCCCCATTACTTTTGGCTGTGTCTAGATTTCTTGTACTAAGAGGTTGAGAGGCATGGAGAGGGAGTATCACATACCACATACCTTGTCTAGTAGTTTAATTGTTTTAGTCTTACTGTTTATCCCGGTCTTTTCTTTAGCTGGAATGCGTGTGTGTGTGTGTGTGTGTGTGTGTGTGTGTGTGTGTGTGTGTGTGTGTGTGTGTGTGTGTGTGTGTGTCTGTATATGTGTGCATGCGGTTTACCTTCATAACGTCTCAGCTCACTTTGTCGACTCTGAAAATGGCAGGATCAATACATCATAAGTGCAAAAGCATGATGTCCTGGAACATTGTCTTTCCTCTCCGGGAAAGTAACCACTTGGCCACGATGGTGAACATTGCCCTTTCATCACTGTAGTACAATCTCAGAGTTGATATATTTAAATAGGAGGGTTTGGGGTGTGGTGAGCAAAGCCACCTACTTTGATGGGTATAATTTGCTACCAGTTGTGTTTTTTTTGTTGGTGCCAAGTTGTTTCTTTCCCAGAGAGGAAAGACGATGTTCCGGGATTTTGTGTTTCTGTACTTATGACATTTTGGTCATGCCATTTTCATAGTCAAAGAAGTGGGGGGCTTCAACCCTCACCCCCTAATTAAATATACCAACTCTAAGATTGCACTACAGTGGAGAAAGGGCAAAGTTCACCATGGTGGCCAAGTGGTTACTTTCACAGAGAATAAAGGAGATGATCGGGAACTTCATGTTTCTGCACTTATGACATTTTGATCATGCCATTTTCAGAGTTGAAATTGTGGCCGGTAACGTTATGAAGGGAAACCGTGTGTGCACATGTGCATGCATGTGTGTGTGTGTGTGTGTGTGTGTGTGTGTGTGTGTGTGTGTGTGTGTGTGTGTGTGTGTGTGTGTGTGTGTGTGTGTGTGTGTGTGTGTGTGTGTGTGTGTGTGTGCACACACGCACACACACACACACACACACACACACACACACACACACACACACACACACACACACACACATGAATGTAATATGCATTGTGCTGAAGTATTGTATAGAAAATGTATGTAAATTGCTAGCAAAGGAGCATAGCAGGACTGTAGAATTCATATATTGCTATGCATCAAGCAGTCTGCTGTTGCTTAATATATAAGCAAATAAGTTCCACAGAAGCAATAATGCTGCTAAATCAGTTCAGTGAAATGTATACTTCATACCAAGCTGTGTTATACCATATCAGTAATGGTACTAAAGCAGTTCTGAGACAGCTATACTGAGTACACTGAGTTAATCTATATCAGTAATAGTACTAAAGCAATGTCAGAAAACAGTCTGCAAAAATGGCATCAGTTTTTCAACAGAGAAGGTAGAAAAAAGACACAAGGGTCAGATGAGAAGGAAGAAATGAGCCCTGAACCTGGAAGGCTTGAAGAACATTACTATGAGAAAAAAAGAGGAGAAAGAATAAAACTGACAACATGGCTCAAACTGTGGAAGTACAAAGACAGCTGCATAAGAATTGTATTCACTGAATATTCATTTGTAACAATTGATAGAGCAGATGCTAGAACTGGAAGATTCTTCAGATGTGGTCAGAAATGATATGCTCGTAATTGGAGATTCAGTTATTAGAGGTACTGATAGTTAAATTTCCTGAGAAGATAATGCACATTGAATAGTGTTATATTTCCAAGGATCAAAAATGCAGGATGTAAAAATGGCTTAGAATGCCTTCAGGTAAGGAAGTATGAATCTGTTTTTATTCATGTTGTTGCAAATGATTCCATCTTCAATGACTCTCTGACTGTTAGTGAGGAACTTACAGCCCTCTTACATAGCATAGCTTGCACATGCGTTAGGACATGTTTTTCACAAATCACATATAGAAGGGAGTGTCAGGTTAATATAAATGAAAATATTATTTGTGTAAATGCCTACATGAAAAAGTGGCCCATTTTAAAAAGCCCAATTCTGGTCTTAGCCTTATTCTGGTACACTTGCATTTAGACAGGATGCCTTGCACTTATTAAGATGAGGAAGATAATTTTGCAGCAGATAAATTGCAATAGTTACTAACATAAGACAGGAATTTTGCCAAGTCAAAAATGTAACATCTCATATTTGATGTACCTTTGATTGCTGTTAATGCTGGGAGCAGTAGTAATACAGTTTTTTTATTGGAAAACTTTGCTAGATTCTCACAATATTAATGATGTTACTGTTTCTGAAACATAGTTAAAGAATAATGACTGGAAACCCATTCTGTAAGGGTATAATGTTTTTTTTTCTGCAACAGACATTCTAATAAAAAATCAGTATGAGGTATTTCAATGGGGATTAAAGTTTGTTTCAAGACCTATTATTATTACATGTTCAGTGACAGCACCAATACTGCTGTTTGTATAACTGTGACAATAAAGACAGCCTGAATATATAACAATTGTTGGAATGCATAAATCACCAAAGTCAATTGCTGATGACCTAGAGGAATCTGTGTATTTCTTGTATGCAACACAGGAGGTAAGAATAATATTTGCTGGGGACTTAAATTTACTAGAAACAGACTGGAATAATATTGATTCAACAACATTAAAAAAATAAATTAGTTACAACATATATTCATCAACAAGAATTCAGAATGTAAAAATAAAAGCCTACCAGGGAACATAATATCCTGGACATTGTTTATGGTCTTAAGGAAATCAAAGTTTTACTATCACTGATGTGCAGTGATCATGACGGGTATAAAGGTTAGATTGCTGGTAGATAATTCTTCCAAGCTTATATCTAAAGCAATGCCCAGAAGATTAATGACAAACTATATGGAAGCACAAACATCACTATGGAAAACTAAATGGACTGATATGCTCAGTGAAAAAAACTTCAGAAAATACTTGTCATGTCCTATTTGTAAGCTGTGCAGCCATCCATCTTATCAAGATTACATCAACACCTAGATGTTCTAATTAGTTGATCAGTGGTTTGTGTTTGACTATATCAAATGCTGGAGCTTAGTCTATATAAATTACATCACATTACAATTTTTAATTTATAGCTGTTATTACTTTGTTGCAGCACATCATATTAAAGGCAGATATAGATCTGTTTTCAACACATGCATGGTAATATAGGGTTTCAAGTCTCAACCTTTCAAGGTCTGGCAATAATCTGTCCGAAATAACCTTCTCCATTATTTTTTTTTTTTTCACAAAAAGAAAGCAAACCCCTTAGAGACAGGTTTCACAATTGCAAATCTCCAATCTTGAAAACTCTTCTAATATTTAAATGACATGATGAATAACATATATAATGGTACTGTGAGTCCATGCAGAAGTGTTTGTAGACTATTATTACTAATTCTGTCTCTTTCCCGTGCTTTGCTTGGGTCCAGTGTGCATGGTTCTTTTTCAATATAATTGAATTTAATTTCAGTATCTAACATTACCTGGATGTTATTACAATCTATATAGTTACAATCTATTGCACATGAGAGTAAATTTTTGAATCTATACACAGTTCATCAATTTGTATACCTTTATTCCTACCACATCTTATGTATCTATAAAATGCTTTCCTATTAAGCTCAATATTCCAGCTAGACTTTCATAATAATCAAATGTCAATAAATAAACAAGTTTTCTTCAAACGTTTCTTGATTTTGTCTCACATTATATTTCATTTGTCTGTTCATCTTGTTTATTCTGGTTTGAAATTTATACTTCAACCTCTTTTCTATAGCTTACATGCTTTGTCTGTCACCTTAATCAAGCATCCTTTTCCTATGAAATAAATCCTCCAGTAATTGTGTGAGGAGATCATAATGTTAAACATTTTTTTAGTTATTTTTTGCATTCAAACAATTTCACTTTCAAAACACGGCACAATCCATACACCATTTGGACAGGTGAAATTCTAGGTTGAAGTCAGGGTGTCCCACATGGTCTTGTTCTAGGCCCGTCCTTGCTTAGGCTGCAGCCTTCAGCTGTATCTTTTTCATTTGAATTATTCTATAGTCTGTATACAGCTGATTTAAACATAAACATAATTTTTTTTTTTTTTATTATATACTATATTAATATTTTATCCATTAATGTTTCAAGAGGTAATGAATTATAAGCGCTGGACATGACTAAGGCCCGAAATTTATACCTTGGGTTTCAGATGTACGTTAGTACACGCATTTTAGTAAATAGTGTTTTGATATATTTTATATATATTTTTTACATCAGACAGTGTAATATGATGTAAATTGTGTTTTGTTTAAATTATCAATTTTTAGTTAATTATTACTTTATATTACTTATTACATTGTATTTTTTGTATTCAGGATACACATACACACATTTCATTATATATGATTTACTCTATATCTGGCTTTAAACTAGGAGCTGGTTGCCTTAAAATATTGCTTGCTCAATCAATCCATTATTGAATTCAATTATTGAATCCATTATTCAATTACTTGGTTATGCAGTTAGTATTTAAGAACTGTTTGAAAATGTGTTTGTGAAATCTGAAGAAGCATGCCTGTGTAGCATGTGAAAGCGCTCATTTTATTTTGTTTTACTTCGACATTAAATACTGGTTTATAACATCGTGGTGGTTGTGTCCAGTTTTGGTTTTGATACTTTTCTCATTGGGAACTACAACCTTCAGATGGTAGCAGCATTTATTTTTCTTTTTCTTTATCTGATTTAAACATAGGTAAACTGATTACATGTGTCATGGATATGGAATATCTGCAAATGAACTTGACTAAAGTGTCTATTTGGGCAAATGATAAGCATATGCTGATAAATACATCAAAGAATAAGCACGTGCAATTTGGGAGACATAGACTGAAAAGTGAATATTTCATGAAACACACAGTGACTGAAACTGTAGCTTCATTTAAGGACATGAGTATATGGGTATATGCAGCTTTGAGTTTTTCTAATCATATCAAGCAATTGGTTAATGATATTTATAGAACTGTAGGCTGTTTAAAAAGATTTATAAAGTCTAGGATATCAGAAATGATGAAATCATTGTTTGTAAATTACAATAGGCCCACACTATATTATGGAATAACAATATAGAAGCGTCTATATCATAACATCGACAGCTTAGGTTGTCGAATGCTTAATCATTGCCACCTAAGCGTAGAACACTTACAATAGTGAATGGCCACATCATCAAATTCTTTCCTTGGGAAAGAATTTGGGTGGCCATCCATAAAAAAAAAGCAAACACACCCAAACATAGTGGAGGGCTGTGCCCCCACCCCATCTAACTAAATATACCAACTCCAAGATCTCTCTACATTGGGGAAAAGGCAAATCCCCAATAATGGCCATGCAAATTATTTCCCAAGGAAAGAATTTGATGATGTGGCCATTCGCTATTGTAAGCATTCGACGCTTAGGTTTCGATGATTAAGCATTTGACAACCTAAGCTGTTGACAATTCAATAGGAACCCCATCTAGAAACCTTATAAGAAAACAGACATGAGTAATCTGGAAAGATTACAGCAGAAATATACCACGGGAATCCATGGGTGTGAAAATTTATGTTATTATGAAAGACTAAAATAATTGAACTTGTACAGTGTCTCATAAAGATATTTAAGAGGAGATTTAATTCAAGTATTTACAGAATTTAGAGACAACTACTTCTGGAAATGTTTGGGATTATCAAAATGTACTAGGAAATCATCAGACAAACTATGTAGAAATTGTCAAAACTTTTTCAGATGATATAAGAATGTCATTTGGTCTTGATAAATGTGCAAAAGCAACCTTCAAAGCAGGAAAACTGCAGCATCAAGAAAACATCAGTTTGGGACAAGAATGTGATATAAAAGAACTTGAGCAAGAGGGAGTGTATAAATATTTGGGAATTGATGAAGGATCAACAATAAAACATGAACAAATGCAATTAAAACTTACAGCGTTGACATCCAGAAACAAAATTCGAGCTATAAATCAACTTACAGTTTTGGAGTGACTAATTGGCCCCAAAGTGTGTTAGATAGATTAGACAGAAAATCAAGAATGATTCTTCATGCTCACCAAATGATTTATAAAAATCAGTGCATACCAAGATTATATTTTCCCTGTTCTGAAAGAGGGATGGGCCTCCTTGAAATTAATTACATGTATAGATCTGCAATCGTGGGACTGCATGCATATCTGCTGACCTCACAAGCCCCTAGCGCAGTAAAAGTTTTGAAACATGAGGAGAATAAATCTAAGATGACTTCCCTGCTTAGTCTAGCAGAAGTATATTGGCGTCAAGCAGGAATGGAAATTAAACCAGAAGTAGATAAAAAAAAACAGGTAGCAACTGAGTGTGCCAAAAAACAAAAGAAAGAATATAAGGTGAAGGATCAGATGAGAAGGCAAGAAATGTGGAAAATGCATAAATATAGTTGCAAGTATAAAAAACTTCTGGAAGAACCTCATGTTGATCTGGATCAAATGCAGGAATGGTTAAGGAGAGGTGAATTCAAATCAAGAGATGAAAGGTTAATATTGGCAGCCCAAGATAGTGGGCTACATACACATTGGTTTACAAAGTCCATTGAAATTATGTTTTGTGAAGTAGGTTTTGTAAAACAGAATTGGAAACAGTCACACACTTCATTGCTGGTTGTGACATACTAATAGCAGAAGGACTGGATACTGAAAGGCATATTAATGTGGTAAGAATGTTGCATTGCGGACTGTGCAGACATTATGGTATTGAAGTGACTGAAAAACTGCACAAATTAGCCACAAAGCATCATAGAAAATGATGAAGTCTACATTACATGGGATCACCTCTTATCAGCATTTCAAAAGATAGATGCTAGAAAACCAGATATAGTGGTCCATAAAAAGAAGACAAAAGTAGCATTGATCACTGAAATCACCACATCCAGTGACTACAGTGTCTTGCATATAGAGAGGCACAAAGTCATAAAATATCAGGATTTGTAGGCAGAAATTAGAGTAATGGGGGAGAAAGATACCCAGACAGTTCCAACAGTAGTAAGAACAATGGGTGTTATAAAAAAAGAATCTATAAGCGGATTTAGATATGTTACCAATACATGTAACTGTACGAATTGCAGAAGGAGTCATTACTGGCACATTGTGGGTGCTGCATAGAGCACTTCTGGCTGACATCAAAGATTTAAACAATACTAATTTCATGAACTTTTATCATACTTTGACTTAGGAATGAGGTCTATTCCCATCATGGCATTAGAAACCCAAAAGATTTGGAGAAATTAAAAAAGATTATATAGGAATGAGAGGTGTAGTAGCTGGTTCTCTTAGAGAAAAGACAATGCATTAAACAGACTACCAAATTATATTAAAGCAAGCTCTAGTTTAGATATTTTTAATAATATCCTGGACAATTACTATAGGAATGACATTTCATAGGTTTTAGGTATGTTCTAGGCTATTAACCTTTAGGTCCTTTTTAAGCCTAGTCATGCATCCCATGTTTTGGTATATTTGCAGGCTCGAAGGGCATTATTGCCCATGCCTGAAATATTTTTTTGTATGCATGTATGTATGTATGTATGTTTGTATATATGTAAAGCACTGTTCTAAGGCAGCTATACTGAGCACCATGTTGAATTAGTCAGTATCTGTAATAGTACTAAGGCAGTTCTGAGAAAACTGCATGCTGAGTAATTCAGTGCCAGTAATAGTGAAAGAAAATTCTGAGATAGATATGGTAAGTAAAAATCTGTGTTGTAGAGTATAGTGCTAAAACAGTTCTTAGACAACTGTCACCTGAACCTGAATTGCACTGTGGTTATAGAACTGCACTAGCAAGACAGAGGACATGGCTTCTATGCAAACACAACTCCCAGAGTTCAAAGACATCAGTGTTACAGTGGCTGGAGGGTTCACTGCAGGTTTTTGAGTCCCAGGTGTTCATAAAATGCTGTCTCAAAGTCAGGGACCTGAGCACCTTGTAGCTTGACTAGGCTACTGCTTGTGCTCAAACTCCAATATATCTTCAAACAATCAGCCGTGGGACAGGACTGCTGCTTGCATTCAAAATGAAATATGAGTTGAGGCAAGCAGCTATGGGGTAGAGCAGGAGGGGGTTTAAGATTAGGAAGCACAAGGGGGATTTAGGGTTAGGGAACAAAAGGGGGATTCTGATGTTAGGGCTAGAGAACAGGAAGTGAGTTTTAGGGTTAAGGAGGGATCTGTCAATTTTAGTTTAGGGGAGGTTGGAGTTTTAGGTTTAGGGAGTGATTGGGGACTTTAGTGTTAGATCAGGGTAAGGAACCAATGAGTTGGGTTAAGAACTGGATTGGACTTTTAGGTTTTGGGTTTAGGTTCTGGAAGTGCTATGTAGTTTATACGACTGCATGTTTGGAGGGTTATGTAGAAACAGGAGATCAGGCTAGTGGAGTTAGAGCACTTGCTTTTTTAAGCAATTGTTAGCAAGCAGATACACAGCAAGCTACTAGCAAGTGAGCACCTTTTGTAGACCTGCAGTAAATTCTGAGTATTATGCATATGTGTAACTCTGTCCAAGGCAAACAGACCGTCTCATAACATGTCTCCATATAGAATATGCATATGGCAGATCTGGGGTCTAGTGTTAGAAATGTATGGTTTGCTTTATTTAAAAGTATTTTTACTGTTGAAAGAAAATGTGTGTTTGCTTTGTTTTTTATGACTATTTTTCTGCTGATACTTCTTTCCATTCTGCATTAGGATTTTTTTAAGGCTTTTATTTTATTTTCATGTTCAATTCCTTCTAGTAGTTTATGTTTTTTAGAGTTGGTAGAGTCATTTGTTTCCTTTGCCGGATGGGATTTCTTTCAAGCTTGAAGATGATTCTTGATGCCATTTTATGTGATTTAGTATCTGTCTGTCTGTCTGTTGGTCATTTAATCTATATATCTTATCTATTTGAGCAGGTTAGGTGAGCAGTTTTTATATTTATTAGTTTTGAAATGTATAAATGAGAAAGCACTGATTTATATGCATGTTTAATGGACTTTGTTTTTTTTGTGAAGGAATTATGCTTTGTGAAGTATGTTTTTCTGTGGGAGGAGATATTGTGAGTGCAGTTTGCATAGGTTTTAGTAAGTGCTTTTTATTTTTAGATGCATTTTGCAGTGTAGCACTTAATGTAACATATGGTTAAAGCTTTCTAAGGACATTAATCTGTAATGCTTGCAGTCACTGTTAGGAGCAGAATGCAGGATGTTTTACAGTTGGTGTGAACAAAGGCCAGTCCTAGACATTGTGGAGATAATATGGTAATATTTTGATGATGCGGGCAGAGTTATGATATAAAAAATATACTGTACTGTAGACTAGATGCCAGTCATAGAGCATGAAGCTCAAAAGAAGCACAAATAAGTTGCCTACAGGAACGGGGAATAAGGCAAATACCATTCAGAAACGTTCAGATACATTGCTTGCTCTTCTGCATTTGGCATAGGTTCATTAGACCACACTGTGTAAATCTCTGTCCTTGTAGCTATTTGGTGTGTCAGTCATGCACTCTAATGTACAAGCATACGAGACAAAACAAAAGCATATGCTATTTCCCTAGCCATCTCCCTAGAGCAGTTGTCTTTCAAGCTGAGTGTACTGTAGACATGTAAAATGCATACGGTCCCCTAGAAGTCAGTTTAATCTAATTCCCAGTTCCAGTTATGCAGTTACACTGTAGAGGTTGTGGACTTGTAAACTATCTTCTGACTAGTGACAAATTTTCTATTTTTTTGTTCTGTAGACCGTTTACTATGCAGGTTTCACTTATGGAGATATGCTGGCTTTCCATATTGCCAGAAACAGTATTTGCATGCAAAGTTCACAGTTTGCTATGCTGTGTGTACTTTGCAAGCTTTTTTTCTCCCTTGCTTCATGGCAGTGCATTTTCTTCCAGATTTAGGTCACATAGGGTAACCTTACTGTGTGTCCTATGTGGGTTCTGTTCTTCCTCTGATAAAATGCCATTTTCATCTATAAAACATTGTGTGTACTGTTGAAATGAACTGTACACTCAGCTGGTGTTTAATGTGCCTTCCCTTCTATTCTGTGGTCCACAGACCATGAACTAATAGATCCACAGCCATGTTGTCTGTAACATGGCCATTCACCCTCCACCTTCTGTGTAATACATAGCACAGATGATGTCTTTGAATCAAGCCCTCATAAATAAAATACTGTGCAGTGTAAGTTGTTGTGTACAGAGTTTTTAGAGGCAGATGATATGCATTGCTCTCACTTTTTTATCTAGGAGTTCTTCAGATGTGTCTTTTTATATGCTGTAAATATTATAGTTGTATTTATTTTTATTATATTTTTCCACTTTGCCTACATTAACCATTTGCAAAACAGCTAGAGGGCATATGAATATTAAACAGCTTTTGCTTTGCAGATACTTGCATGCTGAGTATCTTTTAAACTCACAACTCGATAACATTTTTGTTGTAAACTATATAAGCATGTTAAATAAGAAGGAAGTCATTATTTTCTGCCATGTTTTGACATTTAAAAAATAAAAGGCTATGCACAAGAAAAAAGACACAATTAATGCTATGTATTTCATGAGGAACAATTCCAGGCATTGTGGTATCTAATTGTGTTACAGACGTTTAAGCTGTTTAAATTGATTATTAAACATATTTTCATTGTTGTTTGTCAGTTTACAATCCCTTTCATAGTTATACATGAATGGTGTTCCATTATGTTTGCAGATATTTTTGTTCAGAACAGTATTTCAGCAATTATGTGTACCTATGAGTTTCATTTTAAAGTTACCCAGATTTTAAAATTCCAACTGCTACTTAGTTTTGCTTCTCTGAAAAAGATATATAATGTTCACTCTCAGGAACCATGTTTGAATTAAAACAGAACATGATCAGATAGCTGCCAGTCCAAAGAGTAAAGTTGCTTTTGAGAGAATTTAAAATCTGAGAATGTCTGCCTATGAGGTATGTCTGTGATGGCTCCTTAGAGAAAGTAGGTGATAGTTTTTCGACAAACTACAGTGAAAATACATTAGTAATTTCTTTTCTAGCATGCTTAACTATATCATTTACCCTTCTGGCGGTAATGGCTTTAAATATGAAAAATTTGTTTGTTAATTTAGTCACAGTGATGTTATAGGTTCATAGGTAGGTACTGGGCTATCTGCCCGAAGGCATATATTAGCCCAGCCACGTTGTGCCGTATTCACTGCCCCTTTGGTTAGTTCCCTAGGCCCTTGATCTTGCAGCTAGTACCCTTGGCCCCTATCTGGTAGAGCTGTTGGTATGATCCCTGGTGTGAACTTTCTGTTACCCATCCACTCATCAAGGTTCCTCTTGAAGAGTGATAGTGATGGGCTCTGTCTTATGTAGATCAGAACCTTGTTCCATAGCAAGGGAAGTATTTGCGAAGGGAATCTATCCTTCCAGCATGTTCTATTCATTGTTGTGTTGAGGTTTATATCCCTAGAGCATGTAGCTCGAGTAGATTTTGTTTTGCTAAGATGGAGCATGTTCAACAGTTCTGCATTGGACATGGCTCTGAATGTTAAACAGAGATCGCCTCTAAGAAGGCGATATGCAACAGAGAAAAGCCTTAGTTTTTTCAATCGTGCTGCATAGGGCAACTGTTTGGGGCTAGCAATCCTCTTAGTGAGGTACCTCTGTGGTCTCTCCAGCTGCTGGAGATGCCTAGCCAGGTACATTCCAATTGGTGCATTGTACTCAATAATGGGTCTGATGAGGGAAGAGTAGAGGGGCACCACTACATCCTTAGATCTTGATGTGAACCCTTTCGTGATCAGATGGGTCACATAGATGGATTTTCTAACCAACTTGGCAACATGGTTATCAAAGGAAAGCTGACTATCTACTCGGGTCCCTAGATCCCTTATTACTTCTTCAGATTTCAGGGGGTTACCTCCTATGTGGTAGTTCGCGGGTGCTGTTTTTTCCAAAGGGGATTACAACGCATTTTTTAGCATTTAGCTTGAGACCATGGCTTTGACACCATGCATCAGTCTCATTAAGGCCCTTCTGGAGGATATCCATGTTGGCCAGAGACTCTATTATAGCACCTAGTTTGCAGTTGTCCGCAAACTTGGTCAGCCACAGCCCTTCAATGCTTGCCTGTACTTCTGAGAAGTATATGGCAAACAGGAGGGGCCCCAGGACAGAGCCCTGAGGCACACCGCTCATTACTGGTCTGGATTCCGACATATATCCCGCTACTCATACTTTGTGGGATCTGTCTGAGAGCCAGTTTGTGATCCATCTTGTGACGTAAGGGTTTATGCCCAGGTTGGTGAGTTTATCAATAATACCCGAATGGGGAATGGTGTCAAATGCTTTAGCAAGGTCAAGGTAAGCCATGTGTACCTCCTTTCCCTTATCTATGGTCTGAGTAACTGTCTCAAAGAAGTCCACCAGGTTCAGGAGGCATGATCTGCCCTTGACAAAGCCGAACTGTGTGGGGTCAAGTGTTTGGAGGTTCCCAATCTCTCCATTTATGAGTTCCATAATGATTCGCTTCATTGCCTTACAGATCAGACTGGTCAGGCTTATTGGTCGGTAGCTACCAGGGTTGGTTGTGGGCCCACCCTTGTACAGCGGAACCACCGTTGCTGTGTGCCATTCTATGGGCACATATCCTGTTGAGAGGCTAAGACTGAACAGGGTATTCAGATGTGGGGTTAATTCATTTTGGAGCTCGTGTATGACACAGCCCGGGACACCATCTGGTCCCATGGAGGCAGTATTTTTAGCTTTAGATAGAGCCTTATTAACCAACGTATCAGTAATAATTGGAGTTACACAATCTCCTGGAATAGTAATAGGCCCTGTAGGTGGTGGTGGGGGGGGGGGTCTCACTGAACCTATCAGCCAAGATGTTGGCAATGTCAATGGGGTCAGTGTATTTTGTTCCATTTTGTACTAGCTTAGAACAGACCTGAGCATTGCCATTTAGGTTTTTGATGTAACCATAGAAGGCCTTATGGTTATCCTTGGCATCCTTGGCAACCTTTTTTTCGAAATTGGCTTTAGTTGACTTGATGAGGGCCCTCAATTTCTTACTAAAACTGATCAGGGAAGATTTTTCTACTTGAGATTTGGCCTTTTTTTGTATAAGTCTCCTCCTTTTATTGTATAATTTGCTTATGGCCGGGGTCCACCAGACTGGTTTCTTCTTGCTTGAGGTAGGAGTCTTGGTTTTATTTGGGATAGCAGGGTCCATGCAATCCTGAAGATGTATATAAAGTGCCTTGGTGTAGGATTTTGCATCCTGGATATCATTATCCTTCTGCAAGGGAAAAGTGAAGCTTTACACTTCTGACACAAGTAGTTTGAAGTTTGCTTTGGAAAGGTTTTTTATGATGGTTTCTTTGACTGGGGGAGGTGGAGGGGTGAGGACATCCAGGGTTATCAGTTTGTGGTCTGATCTGACCAGAGAGGGAGTGATAACGGGTGTGGTACAATGGGCGCCCATATTTGTAATGACTAAATCCAATATGTTGTCCCCTCTAGTGGGAGAACATATCAGTTGTTCAAGGGCATTTGAATTTATAAATTCTATGAACCGCTAGGCATAGGAGTTAGAACTTTGGTAGTTCACCCAGTCTATACCAGGGTAGTTGAAATCACCCAAAATTATGGTGTTGGGTAGGACCTTTATATTTTCCAATGCCTCAAGGAATGCTGAGTGAGCATCTTGGGACATGGTGGGTGATCTATAACAGGCTGCAATTTGAAATGTGGTTTTGCCTGCTGATAGTTGCGAATGGATGATCTCTGGGGCATCATGCTGTGCCACTAACCTGGAGATGTGGGTATCCTTGATGAATATGGATACACCTCCGCCCTTTGTACTGCGATCCGGTAACTGAGGCCAGAAGGTATGATATGAATTGTAACCTGGTAGTACTGGGGTGCTCTCTGGAGCCTTGAACCAGGTTTCCATCACTGCACAAACATCAATTTTCTCCATACTGAGGAGTGCCTCGAGTGCATGCATTTTTAGGTTGAGACTTCTGGCGTTAAGTAGCATTACCCTTAGTTTTTGGTTACCTGTGCTGGTTACGGTGCTTGGTTTGTCCTTTGAGCCTTGCCTAAAAAAGGCACTATGGGGACGGCAAGAGCCTTGGCCAGTATTCGAAAGCCTAGGGGTGACAGGTGCAAACCATCTCTGGTGAAACAGCGAGGCTTGTCTATCATGTCATCCCAGGCAGACAGACACTGGATCCCCTTAGAATGACACCAAAAGCTTAGCCAGTTGTTGAAACTGATCATTTTGTCTTTGTATTGTGGTATCATTCTAGGTGAAGGTAGTATGCTACTCAAGGTCAGGGTCATACCAGCTTGGGCTACATGATCAGAGACCTCCTCAATGTCTCTTTTCATGTAGTCCAGGGAGGTACATCTTAGATCATTCACACCAACATGTACAATGACAGCATCATACTTGTACTTGTTCTGGAGTGACCTAAGTGCCTGTGTTATGTGGCGGATCCTAGCACCCGACAGGCAGCTGACAGTAACCTTCTCCTTGTTCAGCCTAGTGAGTGGAACATCTGTGTGCCTTACTATAGAGTCTCCTATTACTAGCATGTTGGGTATGGTGTTTTGCCTTAGGGGCTGTCGTGAGGCACACTGCTGAGGTGAATTATGTGTTTTCTGGCTTGTGTTTGGAGGTGCAGGTTGCTTGCTTGTCTGCTTTGGAGGGCACTGTTTCTTTTTCAGATTGGTACCTAGTGCCTCCGAATATGTTTTTGTGTATTTATGTGTATGTTTTGCTGGTGCTTGTTTTGTAGATCCATGTGTGACTGGTGGTGTGATGCTAGTGTGTCTCTTCTCCTCTTGACTGTCTGTTACAGTCATGGGTTGAGAGCACATAGCCTCCAGACTGGCTGTGTATTTGCATCTCTCACAAGTGTTTGTATCTAGATGTAAGAGGAGAGGGTTGTCTGTATACATAAGGCAGTTGTGACATTGCCTCAGGATGCCCAATTCCACCAGATGAACTGGAGAGTACACCTGAAGCTGACCTCTTGACATGCTTGGAAAAGTGAGTTTCACTTGTCTTGCAGACAGTCGAGGGTCTTATGCTGTATAGTGCTGTCTAGAAGATTTGGAAAATAATAGTGCTGTCGAGGAGATTTGGACAAGTGCTGATTTGTGTACAGAGTTTTTAGAGACACATGATATGTTTGTGGAAATCATCAACCTACAAGTGCTTGATTAGGTACATGCCAATGGGGGCATTGTACTCAATGGTGGGTGAGATAGGGCTGAGTAGAGTGGTACTGTAACTTCCTCAGACATGGATGCCATACATTGATAGTGTGTGTGTGTTTCTACATAGGTTCATAGGTTTATACTAGGCTAACAGCAACCAAGGTCTTTACAGGCCTAGCAATGCAACCCAACTCAGTTTTGTCCCTGAGTTCCTTGGATACCTACAGTGTATATTGGGGTATGCCAGTAAAGAGGTAGCTAAGGGTTATGTGGGGAAGTATCTTAGTTGGGGATTAATTTGCTTGCTGCCCACCTCTGTCCATCAGAGACATGAGGGACAAACCAGGGATGAATTTGCCATTTCCCAGCCAACTGAATATGGTCATGGATGATCTCTGCTTCACATAGATGAGGAGCTTATTCCATAGCACAGGGGTTATTTGAGACTTGTAGCAGTCTCTCCAGCATGTTCTATTTATGTCACAGGCAAAGTTCCAGTCCTTGAATCTGATAATTCTGTTTTTGTGGATGTGCAAGAGCTCCATCAGAGCTTGATCTGAGGATACTGTATATGCTAAGTATAGATCGCCTCTCAGTAACCTGTAGGAGACTGAGTACCGAGATAGAGCCTGAAGGCGATTTGTGTAGGACAGGGTACTCATACCCTGAATTCTCATGGTGAGAAACCTTTGAGGGCATTCCAACTGTTGCAAGTGCCTGATTAGGTACATGCCAATGGGGGCATTGTACTCAATGATGGGTGAGATAGGGCTGAGTAGAGTGGTACTATAACTTCCTCAGACATGGATGCCATACATTGCTTATGAGTTGGGCAACATGGAGTGATTCTCTTGCTATCTTGGCTATATGTTGGTGGAAGATCAGATTGCTGTCTACTTATGTTCCCAGATCCTTAATCATTGTGTCAGCTCTTAGGGTTATTTTATTGATGGAGTAATTAGCGTGGGTTGATGATTTCCCCAATTGGTCCTATAATGCATTTCTTCACATTAAGTTTTAATCTGTGGCTTTGACACCAGCCATTTGTTTGTGTTAGACCATCCTGTAGGATGTTGGTGTTGTAGGGGGAATATATGACAGCTCCCAAATTTGAGTCATCTGCAGTCTTGGTGAGCCAGATGCCTTTGACATTAGCCTTTACATCTAAGAAGTTGATGCTAAACAGGAGCTGGCTCAACATGGATCCCTAGGGTACTCCACTGGTGACCATTCCCCTGATAGTGGTGGTCTTACTGATCCTGACTTCTTGGGTCCTGTCTACAATTCAGCCAACAACCCAGTGAGTTATGTAGGAAATTATGACTAGTCCAGAGAGTTTGTCAACAGTACCTGAGTAGAATATTGTATCAAACACTTTAGCCAGGTCAAGGTAGGGGGTATACACCATTTTCCCTATTCCATAGCCTTGGCAACCCTCTTAGAAGTCTACCAGGTTGAGTAAGCAAGACCTTCGCTTAACAAAGCCAAACTCAGATGGATCCTATGTCTGTAGGTTGCCAATGTCTTTGATGACTGTACCCATGATAATTCATTGTGTGGATTCGCATATTAGACTTGTCAGACTGATGGGTCTGTATTTTCCAAGGTCACTTGATGGTCCACCCTTATGAAGACGGATGACCGTTGTGGCCTTCCATTCACCGGACACATAACCTGTTTTGAGGCTG
The DNA here is from genome assembly GCF_019279795.1 of Protopterus annectens. Lineage (NCBI taxonomy): Eukaryota > Metazoa > Chordata > Ceratodontiformes > Protopteridae > Protopterus > Protopterus annectens. Next base: position 1,234,635,413 of record NC_056735.1, read on the forward strand.
TAGTTCAAGAGTGCCTCAAGTGGTCCTGCTAGGTCATGTTTTAGTCTATTTAGGAGGCAACTGGGGATATTGTTGGGGCTCACTGAATCAGTGTTTTTGGTCTTAGGGAGGGCCACCAGGACCTGCTCCCTGTTGATAGTTGGGGGGTATGCTAGAAAGAATTAAACAGGGGGTAGTGGGGGATGTGAGTGAAGTTAAAACTAAGTTTATCAGGTAGTAGATTCACTTTGTCTCCCTAGTCAGTGAATGTTGTGCCATTTACCACCAGTTCTCCACACTGTTGACTGTTACCTTTAAGGTTTCTGACATAACTGAAGAAGGCTTTGTGAGTGCCTTTAGCCTGGAAGCCTATCCTGACCTAGTAATTGGCCTTGTTAGACTTTATTAGATATCTTAATTTCTTTTTTGTTTGAATAAGAGAGCTCTTGTCTCTGCAGGAATTGCTTTTTCTTTTTTTTGACCATGACTTTTTTTACTTTTGTTATATACCCTGCTAAGGTAAGGATTCCATCAGTGCAGTTTGTTTTTGGTGTTCAGTCTGGGCTTACTTCTGGTAGGTACAACAGCCTCAGTGCAGCCATTTATGTGTTTGTACAGGATTTCTGTAAATAATTTTGCATAGGTAGCTGTGTTCTCAGGGTATGGGGGAGCTCTGAATTTTGACAAACTATAATTTAATAGGATGTAGTTTGCTTTAGAATAGTTCCTTACTGTTACAGGTTGAGTTGGGATTTCCAGGTTGATTTTTATTTATACAGAGACAGCTTTGTGGTCTGACCTCACCAAAGAGGAAGTGACATGGGGGGTTATATGGGGAGGGTGCAATGCTCTTCCTGGTTAGCGAGCACCACGTCCAATATGTTTGATCTGCTGGTTGGAGTGCACACAATCTGGTCTAGGATGGTCGTGCTGATAAAGTCCAGGAAACATCGTGCCTCTGGTTAGAGGCAATATATGTTACCCAGTCTTTAGGGGGATAGTTAACTTCTCTGATGAATATGGTATGTGGTTGCATGATGAGCACTTTTAGTAGGTCTAGGTAAGAGTTGTGAGCTTTGTGAATCATAGAGGACAACCAGAAGCTGGCCAGGACATGGTAAGGGACCTTGTCTATGGAGACTTGGACATAGATAAACTCCAGGGCATTGTTCAGTTTAACCATCCTGGAGTTGTATTTGTTGATAATGTAGATTGAGACAACTCCAACTTTAGCCCCTGTTTGAACTGCTGCTGGTTTAAATATGTGGAAGGCACTGTAGCCCCACATTGCCAGAGTACTTTCTGTGACTTTAAACCAAGTTTTAGTGACAACTGAGATGTTTACATTCCTAGAGTGAGGAGAACTTGTAGGGTGTGGAGTTTCTTGTTCAGCTCCAAGGATTGTGCAGTAACACCTTAAGGTTGCTTTAAGTTTTTTTTTGCTATGTTGGTAGTTTTGTTATTTTGACATTGCCTTAAAAAGGCAATAACAGGGTGCAAAAAGTTTAAGCCAATATCCAAACGCACAGGGGGCATGTGCAAGCCATCAAACCATCCTTGACAATGCAATGTGGCCTATTAATCATGTCTTCCCATGCTGATCGAAATTGGATTCCCTTGGAGTGACACCAGAAACTAAGCCAGTTATTAAAATCAATCATTTTCTGTTCATAATGTGGCATCATCCTTGGTGAAGATGGAATGCTGCTCAATGCAAGACATGTGCCTGTCTGTGGAACATATTGAGAGAGATCCATAATGTCACTTTTCATATAGCCCAGTGGAGTACGTCTCAGATCATTTACATCCTCATGTACTATGATGGTACTTGTGGTACAGTGACTTGAGTACATGTGTGATATTCCAGATCCTTGCTCCAGATAGGCAACTGACCATTATTGTCTCCTTGTCCAGTCTGGTGAGATGGGCATCTCTGGGTCATACAATAGAATCCTCTATGACAAGAGTACTAGCTAAAGTGTTTGCTTGTCTTATGGGCTTTGTTCTAGGGGGGATCATTGGGTATAGGCATATAAGTGTTGTTAGGTGTTGCTTTTGATGTGGTGCTTTAGTGGTTGCTGGGGATAGGTGTTGCCGGTTGACAGCTTAGGAGGTCTTTAAAGTATGAAGAGGTTTATTTTAAGTGCCTCAGCATAAGAAGGTCTATGTATATGGTGAGCATTATGTGTGAATGATCTATTGTGTTTTCGTGACAGCCTTGTTAGCGAGTGAGATTTTTGCCTCCAAGGAAGTCATATATGTACATCTCTAACATACTGTGTTAGTTTCTTTAAGGATTAAAAAGTTGTCTGACTATATGAGGCAATTATTACACTGTCTTAGGATGCCCATATCTGCCAAGCTGACCATAGACACATTAGGAATTGCAAATCCATGTTGTCAGGACCTCTGTTAGGGTTGGGCTATTATGGTAGAGACTTGATTTTATAGGGGTCACCTGAGTAATGTCTAGGGTTAAGGCTAGATGTTAGATAGTGTTGTGATCTAATATTAGTGCTGTTTAATGCACTTATCAGCTGCCCTAAGCTTAGCTTCACACAAAGCCTTTCTGTGTTACAGGTTAAAGTCATAAAAAATAGCTTTATAGATTTGCTACTATACAGGGTACTGCTAACTGCCACTGTGGTGTGAACAGTTCTGCAATAAAAAGTGCCTAGTTTATAGCAGACAGAAAAAAGCTAAAAACTAACTCCTGTGAATTCTGACAAATAAACAACTACACTTTGAACACCCAAAATTGTTTCCCAACTTAGGGAGACCAGATAAACACATTCTGACACAAGATGGATGATCCTGAAACTTCTTAATGTAAAAGCACAGCAAAAGTAGCTCTCAAGTACAGATTAACACCAAACAACAAAGTCTGTAAAATGCCCTGTGGCTGATGCAACTATCACACTTTAAGCCTCCCTGCTTGTTTCCAAACTCAGGACTGACCAATTTACTTTACCACTTCCACTAGAATAGAAGCTCCAGCCTTCTTAATGTAAAAACACACTTTGGTTAGCTAAAAGTGAAAAGGTACCAACTAGCTAGAACAAGTATCCCTTTGCATGTTTCCCTACTTGGATAGACAAGGCTACCGTCCTACTCCTACCAGAATTACAGACCCAGTTTCCGTAATGTAAAAACTACACTTCAGTGAGCCACAAGTTAAAAGGTATCAGAAAACAAATCTAATTACAAGGTGATTCAAAGGCAGACAAGCCAGCAATGAGGAATAAAACACACACTTTAAGGTGCCTTTCAAAGTCTACTAACAGTCTAAGGAAGGGCTTTCCCAGTTTCTTCTATCAGTAACCAGTAAAATGAGGAACTTCTAGGGCAAGTATACAGAAGCTGAGACTGAGAGGAGCTTCCAAGGCATGGTATACAGTAGGGGCAGGCAGCTGAAAAGCCTCCAAGTATAAAAACACAACAGGAATAGGGTGGGTGAGTGGAGACCACATTCAGAAGAGAGCTAGTAAAAACACAATAAAATGAGGGTCCACTCAGAACACCTAGGCACAGAACAGAAACCAACAAGATCTGCAGACTATAAAAACACATTTATGTAATAACCTCAGATAACAAGCAAGCACAACACACAAAACTTATTTTAAAAGGGGAGATAAGTCCAATGTTTTAAATATAAGTTTCATGTACCTCTCTGGATGCAAAATGTAGTCCAAATACTATGTTTTTAAGCTTGCAAGCTTTCACAGTATCAAGACTGGAAGACATATAGAATGTGTGGAGGGTCAGGTGTATGATGCATGAAATATATTACACTGTAGGACTAAGAAATATTTCAAAACAAGTAGCAAGCAACAAACCATGAACTAACTTCTATCATCCTACAGTACAAAGTGTTTCATTTGTCACACAATCCAGACCCTCTACATATCCCATTATCTATTTGTATGTGTTTGTTTTGTTAGTGTAGTGTTTTCCATTGATTTCAATGGGCTCCATTAACTACCTTAGTTTCAACTGAATAGTGTTTTAAGTCATTTGATTAAGCTTTTATGAATGGACACCCTTGTGAACATTTTGTTTCTCCAGGAGAAGTTGTACAAGGTAGAAGGACTTTCTAACAGCAACAAAGATGTGATGATGACCAAAGGATAGTTTATCAGTATAGGTTACTAAGTATCAAATGAATATATCTGATTTAGGTGGAATGTTCTATATGTGGCATACAGTGGTGATTTTAGATTTATTAAAGGAAAACATAATGCATTTTTTGTGTTGAGGGTAAGCCCCCAATCAACCCACCAAGCATCTGTTTTGTCCAGCAACTGCTAGAGAATTGTAGTATGAGAATAGGATTTGATAACTGCTTCAAGTTATAATTATGAGCAAACTTTGCAAGCCATCGGCCCTTCATATCATGTCTCATGTCATAGTAGCATATGCTAAAAAGAAAGTGACCTAGACCAAAGCACTCTGGGACATCACTGGGGATGTTTTCTTTTCAGAGAAACTATCTCTAACCTTAAGGTCAGATAACAAGTTAGCTGTCCAAAAAACTACAGATTGGATTGTGTACCCAGCGAGCTACATATAGGGTAATGTGTAGTTGGGAGAGCATGCCAATAATTGCAGCATGAGGATAGTAGCAAAGGCATTACAAGGTCAAGAAAGGCAGTGTGGACTGTTTGTCCTTTATCTATAGCCTCAGTAAACCTTTCAAAGAGCTCAACTAGTTTTAGCAGACAACAAGTTGCCATTGGCAAAACTGAACTGGTGTGCATCCGGAGGTATAAGGTCATCTGTACTGCTAATTATTAATCCAGTTTTAATATGCTCCATAAACTTACAAATACTACTAATTGACAGTAACAGGCCTGTACCTCCCAAAGTTAGTAGATGGAGCAGATGTTCTACAAACCAGAGATGTATCCAAAATGTTTCCACGGATATTGTCAGGATCCATGAAACTGGTATTTTTATTTTTAGAAAGTTCAAAAGACTAGGACCAGTATAACTTTGAGAGGGAAGGAGTGAGGGGGAATGGGAGGAAGATGTGAGGATGGATCAGTTGAAACTGGAAGAAAATAGCACAATATCAAAACGAATACAAGTACCTGGTATGGGAATGAACCCACTGTTTTCTGATCGTCCCACCTTCAAAGGTGAATGGGCTAACTGCTAACCCCTGACATAGGTCAGTTTATTATGATTATTCATTTTTCATATTATTCATCACTTTTAAATTGCATAGGGTGTTTTCCATATGGCATGATAGTGTCTCTTTTCTGTGTGTGTGTGTGTGTGTGTGTGTGTGTGTGTGTGTGTGTGTGTGTGTGTGTGTGTGTGTGTGTGTGTGTGTGTGTGTGTGTGTGTGTGTGTGTATGTGTGTGTGTGGGAGGGGGTGGTGTGTATAATTTTACTTTAGTTCTTTGTGTATGATATAAATATAGAAATATGGTCGATTTAGAGTAGTTTTAGCATTTGAATAAAGAAACATTTGTAAAGACAGAGAGGCTATGAGATACATCCCAGGTACAAACATTATTTACTGATGAACTGATAATGACCTGTTGACTTACGAGAAACACTACACCTGAAAAAAACCTGCAAATGTTAATGCCATGAAATAGCTCTCTGACACAACCTTTCTTTTTGACATAGAACCCAGGTGAGATTTCTTTTCATGACCTAATAGGGAAAGCAGACACTGAAATAAGTGTTTCAGTATTACTTTGAATGAAAATGATTACTAGTTAACATAGAAAAGACTTACCTGAATGTTTGATGGAGTATTTTTCTTAACTTGAAAGAGAAAAAACCAAGGACAAGTCAAAAATGAAATAAGCTAATAATCTGTGTTTTACTACTCAAAGTACTATCTGCCTGATGTGATAAACTAAGTTGTACCCATAGTCATCTAGCAGAGATGCATAAGAATTATCCTACCATCATGCAGTAGAATCTGGGTGTACTTCCCTGTACAAATCAAATGTTGTAAATTAGCTCCCGGAAGACAAATAACTGCTCTACCTTTGCCTAGAGACATAATAACACTGTCTGCAAGTCTTGGTTTAGAGTCAACCATTACAGTTAAAGGGGCAGTTATAATAGGTAAGCTCCCCCTGCAGCTGCATGCTACTGAGTTTACTCTCATCCTTAATAACCACAGACTAAGCACTAGGCAATTATCTTCTGTTACTTCACTCGGTCTGCTATTAGAAAGAATGTGTTCTAGCATCTAACTTAATAAGGGACATACATGTCAACTTTATGCCATCTTCTAGTGGACCTGAAGTTGATAACATCATCCTAACAACCTTCAGGATAATGATCACAGCCATCTGACTCTCTGAGTGTCTAAATGTAACATGGTGGGAATATGTATTCAAATAAGGAGAGATTGCTATGTACAACTGAAATGAAAAAAACACTTCCACACATAGAACATAAAGGAAGTAAATCACAAAAGGTATGTAGACTTTTGCAAAGCCTTGTCCATCTTTTTGTTTTCATACAGATTACTGAGAGGTGACCTCTGTCTCATGTATACAGCCTCAACAGAGTATCCTGTCAGACCTATTACTCATTCATTAATCCAATGATAACATAAACAGGTACTCAAGAGATATCAGCCTCTTCTGCAACATAAATAGGATATGTTGGAGGTATAGGTGTGTATCACAGAGAACACCACTTCTCTGGAACCATCTTCTATTCCTCACAAAGCAAAGAACTTCTCTTATCCTATTCCAATGTAATTTAGACAAATGGATATAACTGCAAATACAGCCCTGGTTTAGCACACTTCTCCTTCATGGATAAGGGCAACATGTAAATCTCTCAACATATCCTTGTTCTGCCCATCTCTGCTTGTTTGAACACAAAATATAAGGACTAAAATTACCATGAGAATATAGGCTTTTTAAAATCTTAACAGAACAATAGCCTAGTATGATCCTATGTGAACATTGCTGTTCAGCATATGTATTCATACTTACAGCAGATATGTATGTGAAATATAAGTAGAAGAGATAGCATTGTTTTAATAAACGTGAGCTGATTTGAATAAAAAACATTTATAATTTTCACTGAATAATATGTAAGTCACAGTCTAAAACTCACAAGTTATGCTAGTATTCATTTCTGATTGAATATGTATTGAACGATATATAAAATGTATTGCTAGTATCAATGTTAACCAGTAAAGCATGTCATGATATATTTTGCAGAGGGACAGTTCATAATGCATAAACAGTGGAGGAGATGCTGCCTCCCTTCTGTGACTGAACATGTCTCAGCACAAGTAAATATACTTCAGAACTATCAGACTTGCAGACCTTGATTCTCTTAAGAAATGAGAAAATGTCAGAGATATTAACCATGTCTTTCATCAGATATTTCTTATGAAAGGCTAACATCCTATCAGATTTAAAAAAAAATGATTGTATATTTCATAAACAATATTATTTCTGCTTACACGTGGACTTGAACATACATTTCTGACATTTTCTCCATCTAACAAACTGTGGAATATTTTTACTTCTCTGCTCATGGGAATGTAGAAAATTTGTGATAGTTGCGATTGTTACTAGTCCACATCCCATGTTTTTGGCAGCAACACCGCGCACTATAAAAAGTGCCACAACTATGGAAAGTAGTTGTAGAAAACATTGTTGAAACATATAAAACTGTTTTACATGTTCTGAACACTCTATAGTTTGATGTAGCAAGTTTGCTGCAATGTTGAAAAGTATAATTTTTATTTACACTCAGTTGTCTTGAGTTGATCAGTGCTCGGAGTAATGATTATGCAATTTAGACTTGGATTACATAAACAGAAACTCACTGTAAGACTGAGACTGGATCTAAGTATCGGAAATGTTGTTTTACTAAAAGTCAGCAATCAGAGCTCTCCTTTACATGTCTTTGAAACTGCAGACGTGATGCACACAAATTTAATACTGCCAAAAATATATTTTAACAATTTATGTGCAGCACCTGATCTGTTAAGTCAGAAAAAGAACACATCTGCTTCCCTAATGATCATTAGCTAATAACTATTTTCAGTAAATCTGTTTCTTCTCCCTAAATTTTGAAATATGCATTTATAGGTATGTTGTTGTGTCTTTCGGCTTTTCCCGGTTAAGGGTCGCCACAGTGGAACTCCGGTCCGCTAATGATTGGTAGTTGATTTTTACGTGCCGAGTTACCAGCCCTGAAGCACAACCTTCAATGAAGGTATGCCCATTCACGCATGTCTTCATGCAGAAGACGGTCTAGCTGACAATCAAACCGGACAGCGTCTTACTGTGAGGCGACAACGCTACCGCAGCACCACCACCACATTGATAGGTATAGTAAGGCATAATTGTCAAAGATGCCTGTACTTAAAATTAGCAAAATGTTTAATAATAAAACTGCATTATTTGGAGTACATATACTGTATACTCAGTCTTTTCCCAGTTAACCAAGAGTTGTGCTGCTTTAAACAGGTCTGACCTACCACATTTGCCCACATGACCTGGAAATAGCTTTGTGCACTTATGTGGGAAGAGTATAGCTTGATGCATGTTCTTGTTTCTGCTTAGCTGCAGTGAAAATGTAAGATAACTACTCCCTGTAATGAAGGACGCTAACCCATAAACAGGGCTGCCAGTACCTACGTGATCCTCCATGGAAGAGTCATGCTTCACCATGCATTGCAGAATAGTAACAGAGTTAAGAAAATAATAAAGAAAACATAAGACGTCAGGATTAGTCTATAGCATAGCCACAGCATAATTTTCACAAGGGCATGCTCTGTCATTGACTTGAGGGCTGTAATTCACATTTGTTTAAACACATTGCCTGTTCTTTATGTTGGGTAGATATTAAATATCCTTATAGGTTCTTATATAGAGGTTCAGTAAACCATAACCAAGTTAAGATGCCACTGTTCTGACTTCACATTAATCTAAACCAAAAGTGACCTTAACAAGTGATTAAGTATAACTTTCCAAGTAGGATAGATTTAACCCTTAGCTTGCATATAACTGTGTTAAGGTCAGTCTACCTTGAATGTATATCAGGAAGCCTGACACATATTCATCAGAGCTATTGGGATCTTCATGAAAACTTTATCACCTCTGCTACAGCAGAGTTTCTGCTCTGCATTTGTTGCTATATAATTGGTGTCTGTGATGATTATAATTTCTCTGGCTTAAGGTATTAACTTTGCTATGCTAGTTTCATAACAATGTGTTTTTGGGGTGGGTGGGGTGGGAGTGGTGGACTACAATAATAGGATATGTGGCTTTGGATGAAATAAAAAAAAAAGTCTGATTTATTGGAGTGTTTCCAAGGGATGGGCACAACTGTCTCCTGAAAAAAAATATTCCCAGCCTCAGATTTTTGTCATCTTGCTTTAGCCCACAAGTAACTTATGGAGCAGAATTTCTATAAGAAACACATTTCAGTTGCTCCCCATATTTTCGATAAATATGAAATGTTTTTTTTGTGGCACAGTTTTTAAGGTATGTAAGGAGGGGATGACATGAGATATTTCTGACCTTGAAATTTCAATCCCCATTAACTGAGCATTTTTAAACCTATTAGTTCCACTCCCAAATGTTAAACAACCTTGGGGACAGTTTATGTGCTGGACACTGGTGGAGAATGCAAATTGAACATAAAAAAAGGTTACAAATGCTCACTGTTGCAGTTAGTGGCAATCATTTGCAATACTGATGGGGAACTGTAAAGAGGTTTTCATGGCAAACATTATCCATCTGCAGCTTTGATTATTTTTCTTTTGATTATTTTTATTTCTGGTGGTATCATCCAAATTTACAGCTCTATATCACTTTGCATTCTTAAGTTTATATTCTTATATGTTTCAGTCTCCTTTTGATTTGTGATAGTTTCTCTTCTACTGACTTCACAACTTCTACAAGTATTGCAATATAGGCTGTTAGAGTAATAGTCCCACACTTCATTATGCTCCATTTCAGCTGTGTTGCAGAATTATGTTTTCTTGTCATTTAACATTGTATAATGACAGTTTCTGAGTCTGTTATGTGTTTTCCCTGAAGGAGTCGAGAGTGGATGTTACTCTTAGAAGGCTTAATATGTGCAGTCCTTCCCATTACAGAGGATTAAATCTTACAGAAGGGATTTTGTGTGTGTGTGTGTGTGTGTGTGTGTGTGTGTGTGTGTGTGTGTGTGTGTGTGTGTGTGTGTGTGTGTGTGTGTGTGTGTGTGTGTGTGTGTGCGCGTGTGTGTGTGTGTGTGTGTGTGTATGAGAGAAAGGAAGAGCGGGAGAGCATGTATGAGTGTGATGAACTAGCTCCCTTAGCATAAAGGCATTTTACAACCACCTTCCAGCAGGTGCAAAGAAGAGAGTAGATCTTGAACATATTTGAGTAGGTCTGGGATTGGGACACTGAACGGATGGACCTTGGTCAAGAGATTAATAGCTGAGGAAACTAGAAGGAGTTAATCAAAAGACTGCCAATGCTTTTCATTGCAGTAGTCTTAGTACCCAATAGTGGATGTCAGTGGTAGGGGAAACTGAGGACTTACATATAATGCTAGGAGGGATCCCCATATTTAACCAGCAAGTACTGACAACCTGGGTAGAAATTAGCTGTGATAACCAAGGTCTGGGAGTAGAAGCAGTTTACAGAGGCCATAGAAGACAGCTTTTGGGCACCTTCAAAGATATTCTGTCAGACTATCTGATAATTCAGGAAGTGGAGGTAGGAAATGATCTAGGTTGTTTTCAGCAAGGGTAGAAAGGTCTTCCCTTAGCATGGAACATTGTTGAAATGTAGGAGGATTCTGAGGAGCTCTTGAATCCACTGGACATGCTTTCCTCTGAGAAAACAGTGTGAGAAGCAGATGGTTGGATTAGACACATTTTGATAAATCATGTCACTGTAATGATTAAATGGCTCTATTATGGTAATGCTGCAGAAATGGATGAGATCCAATGAAAATGCCAAAGTAATTGGAAATTTTTATAGCTTCCTGTTTATACACATCTGACATGCAACATTCAACATGGTTTCTGTCCCTCTCACTGCAATGACACTACTCTTGTTTTCTTCCTGAATGCAATAGACAAGCAAAGAAGCAACAGTCTCTTTGTCTCATCTGTATTCCTTGACCTCACAAAAGCTTTTAACACTGTCTTCCACTCTTTACTCCTACTACAACTTTCCAAAATAGGTCTCTAAAACAAAGCTGTTATCCGGTTCAACTCCTACCTTCATCAAAGAAGACAAAGTGTTATTTGGCAACAGACCTCATCCACCTTCCTCCCTAGCTGTGTTGGTGTTCTACAAGGATCTATTCTTGGCCCATTCCTCTTCAATGTATTTGTCAATGACCTGTCTACTATACCAAGCAATGTCGCCCTTATGCAATATGCAGATGTTCTGCCATTCTATGTTCTGCTCCTTCTATCTCTGAACTCCAAATACCCACACAACACTCCATCTCAAGTATTGAGCCCTGGCTGCTAGAAACTAAATTGGTCCAAAACCTCAAAAACAAAACTTATACACTTTGCATCCAAGTATATGCTAACCTCACTTGACCCATTGTCCCTTCATTCATCTGGCAAAATGCAAATGAACTAGTTTACCACACTAAATTACTTGGAGTTACCATTAACAAGCACCAAATATTTGACTTATGTGTTTATCAAGTAACCCTAAAAACTAAAACTAAAAGTTAGGAATCCTCAATAGAGTCATGAGATTATTGTCTGACCAAATCTAAATATTTGCTGTTGTAGCCTATCTTCTGTTTTTCCCTGATATACACATTCCCAGTTTTAACCAACCTGCAATCAACCTAGCTCATAAAACTTGAGAAATAATACAATAAAATTGCAATGGCTGTCACTAATCTTCCCAACAGAATACACCACTGCATAGCCCTCAGTCAGGTAAACTGACTAAACCTCCCTAATATCCTTAAACTTAACCAATTAGAAACAGCACACAAAATATTCCATTACCCACAAGCATGTCCACCATCCCTCAGTACTCTTCTTCTCTGTATAATCTCACTTGCACACTCTGTTTATCTGACAAATTCATGGCAAAATTAAGTTACTTACATAATCCTCATGGTGAGTCACTGTGTGCCTGCTATATAACAAACATCTGGAATTCCATCCCTATTGTCCTTCTCCAAACAGGTAATAAAAAATTCAAATACAACACAAAACTTTGTGTACAACTTTTGGCAATAGATCTGCTCAGAGCCAACTGATTAATATGTACAATATGTCCATACACTTATTTATTATTTATTTATTTATTTATTTATTTAAATTTGTTGACCGGGAGTGTCCGACTGGACGTAGGTCCATTTTCAGCGGAGGCCCGGGGAGAAAAGCTTCACAGTTAAAATAAACAGACAGTATATACATTGGATTACATACTGAATAACAGTTTACATAGCAATTACTTACAACATATTTCCAGATGAAGAACATAGTACATCAGTAGACAACTAGAATCTTTATCTGTGAAGTGCATACCAGACATTAACAAATGTTACAAGAAGAAGCAGTTTGTGCTGTATAATAAGTACTGGCTTATGAGCATCTCAGCTTGCTATAATCAAGGTAGTTAGTGGAGTGGAAAGAAAGGTAGTGGTTGGATGTGGTGGATGATATTAGAGTGGGAGTTGCAAGGGCATAGCCAGCATGTTTTTAGTTGCACTTTTAGTAAAGTTTTGAAGTGGGTGCATGATGGTATGGAGGTAATTGTGGGTGGGAGTGAGTTCCATAATTTGGCTATGGCGCAAGAGAATAGTGCTTCACCAGCAGAGTTATTGGCTTTAGTGATCTGCAAGTGATTTTTGCTGCTGGAGCTTAGTGGTCTGGTGGTGCGATAGGGTTGGAGTAGATTCTGGAGGGATGGGACATTTAGTGGATGGTTTACTAGTTTGTGGGCGAGTGAGAGTTGATACCACTGAAGGAGGTGAGGAAGTTCAAGCCAGCCCAGTTCAGCAAGTGAGAGACAGTGGTGACTATGGTAGGATGCCCCTGTGGCAAATTTGGCAATTTTGTTGTAGCAGGTCTCTAGCTTGTTTAGATCACATTGCCTTAGGTTGGTATATATTGGAGAGGCATAAAGAAGGGTGGAGATAAGGTGGGAATTTGCTATTGAAATCTTTGCTGCTTTGGTGAGAAATTGCTTATTTCTGTATAACGCTCCTAGTTTTTTGTGGACATTTTTTATAGTCATGGATATGTGAATGTCAAATTTTAGTTTATTGTCTATTTCCACTCCTAGCAATTTGGTGTGTTCAGTTGGGTATATAGTGGTGTTGTCTTTTACCGTGATGTTAAAGTGAGAGTTGTTTTGAGTATGTCTGGTGGGTTGGAAGATGAGTAGTTTAGTTTTGTTTGGGTTGAGTATTAATCGGGCATCGGATAACCATGTTTCAACAGAGGAAAAGGCTTCCTGTGTGACTTTTTGCAGTTTTGGTAGGGACTGGGCTGAGCAGATGATGGTCGAGTCATCTGCGTATTGTATGAGTGTGCCATGTTTGGTGGCAGAGGCTATATTATTGGTGTAAACAGAGAAGAGTAGGGGTCCAAGGATGGATCCTTGGGGAACCCCTATGGAGACAGGTAGTTGGGGAGCTATGTCATTCTGCCATACAACGGATTGTTGGTGGTCAGACAGGTAACTCTGAAACCAGTTGGTGACTGATTGTGAGAAGGATAGGTTATTGAGGACAGAGATAAGTTGTTTGTGTGGGACCATGTCAAATGCTTTAGATAGGTCTAGGAAAGTAGCAGAGGAGAAGTAGCCATTGTTTTTATGCTGAAGGACAGCGTTAGTAAAGGAGAGTAAGGCAGTGGTGGTGCTATGGTTTGGTCAGAAACCATGCTGAGTACTGGAAAGGAGGTTGTTAGTAAGGAGGTAGTCTGAGACCTGAGAATGTATGCATCTCTCTAGTATTTTGGAGAGTGGAGAGAGAATAGCCATGGGGCGGTAATTGGTTAGTTCTGTGGAGGGTCCGCCTTTGTGGAGGGGAATTATATGTGATACTTTCCACCTTAACACCTTACTTACTCCACTAGTTACTATCCTGTTTCCTCCTCCTTCTCATCCATATTACTTTTATTCATGTATTATTCACATCAAGGAGGTATTGGCAAGAGCTGCCATCACTAACATGTGATCATATTTACAGATACTTTGTAAGCGGCACCTGAGTTTCTGTTTATAAAAGCATTCATTACACTTGTTTATAACTTCCTTCGTGTAATTTGTGGATCTAGTGAATGTGTGTGTGTGTGTGTGTGTGTGTGTGTGTGTGTGTGTGTGTGTGTGTGTGTGTGTGTGCTTATGTCTATATGTATCTATCTATACATATGTTTGTCTATTGTTATAAAATGTCATGTGGCATTTATGTCCAATATGCCTGTGTCACAAATGATAATTCAATAAAGTTGTTTAAAAAATATCATAACAGTATATCTATCTTTTGTATGAATTGGATATGTATCTTTAATGTAATCATAGAGCATTTAAATGCACCTTTACAGTACTATATTGAAGGCTGAGGGATTATATCTGGAATGGCAAAGTGGGTGGAGGCCCCCATTTTTAAAAGGGGTACAGGATATTTTCCACTTGTAGGGAGCTAGTACTGAAGAAGAAGTGGAAAGGCATGCAGGAACATTCCTGTCCAAAGAAAAGGCATCTGTTTTCCAGGCCTTCTTGCATGGAGTCCTGAAATAGAATTTAGAAAGTTGATTGTTCAGAGATGAGCCAAAGAGGTCTACTTGATGAAGTCTACACAAATGGATCAAATCTTAGAAGACCCCAGATCTAGTTTCCATTCATGAAGGTCTGCCCTTGTCCTGCTCAGTTTGTCTGCCACTCAGTTTTCCTCTGACTGAATGTTGGACGCCTGTAGAGTGACAGTGTACATAAATCTATATCCCAAGCTAACATGGCTAGTTTGCAAAGGGAGCTATGACCTGGTTCCCCCTTGGTTGTTGGTGCACCGCATGAAAGTAATTTTGTCTCTGACTACTTGAAGAGGTCCAGGGGACAAAAGATGGTTCGAAGAGTTGAGTGCCTTGAACAAGGCAAGTTTCTCCTTGTTATTTATGTGCTTGCACTTGTCCTTGGTGTCCCACACCCCCTGCATGTTTATCCCTTCTGAAACTGCTCCCCAAGCAAATTCCAGAGTGTCTATGGTGACTCACTGCTTTGCAGCAGGGATGGAGAGGATGAAACCTGGATTTAAGGATATTTATTGTCGCCACCAAAAAAACCCTCTCTTCTGACAAACCCCTGTACTGGGATCTGAAAAGATAAAGGGTGTTGATGCTGGGACCAAAGAGATTTCAGATACACTGTATCTTTCTCATGTAGAGTCTTGCCAGGGCTATCATGAGAATCATAGATGCCATGAGACCCAAAATTCTGAGGTATTCCCTCTCTGTAACTGAAGTCTGAGTGGAAAACATTAGAAATAGGTCTAGATAAAGATCTATTTTTCCTGTGGAAGAAAAGATCTTTGAACTGACGTGCCTAGTTGACATCCCAGGATCACAACCCTGTGTGAAGGCATCAAGAAAGATTTTTGAATGTTCTCTTGGAATCCCAGATTTTGCAAGAGATCTCTCATCCAAGAGAGAGACTCCTGACATACTGAAAAATACTCTGCAAAAATAAGCATGTCATCTAAATATGGAACAATGTGGATACCTTGTAGCCTGCAATGACCTATTATTGCAGCTAGACAATTTGTGAACACTGCTGGTGAAGTGAAAAGTCCAGAGGGTAAGGCAGAGCACTGATAATGTGATCCATTTCACACAAAACCATAAGAAACACCTGAAGTCTGGAAAAATAGGGATGTGAAGTGACATGATTTTGAATTTGGGCACTACTGCAAACAGGTTTAGGAAATAAAGATGCAGAACTGGTCTCCAAGCATTTTCTTTCTTTCCTAAACCTGTCTGTGATAGGAACATCCTTGAATAAAACCACTTTCCCATCTGGGAAGGAGGAACTGGTTCTATCACTCCTTGGGACAACATGGGATGAAGAACAGGTGAAAACACAAGAGGTTGATCTGCAGGATGAGGAATAACCCCCTGGGAAGGAGGAATTTCCTTTCACTGTCATCTCTAACGTTGTTGAATAATTTTTAGAACCTATTTTTCTGAGACAATCTGTTGCCAAAAATACAAACGGAGATTCAGACTTTCCGGAAAATAATAGGGGTAAGGGTAAAGGGGAGTCACAAGGTCTCTTGAATGGTCATTCAAACTTATTGAACTTTCTTTGGTTTTGGGAAGTTTGAGACTTCATTTTGGAACCCCCTTGCCACTTCTTAGTCTGTTTACCTGAATTATTTTGAGAAAATTTATTCTGTTTTTGACAAAACTGGATGAGGAAAAAAAATCCCTTAGACAATTTGGAAAAGAAAAGCTGAAAAATCTTTGATCACACTTTTTGTCTACCTCTGCATCATAAAGGCCAAACACTAAATCTTTGTTTTTAAATCATTTGGGAGGTTCTGAGAATGCAACCAAGCAAACTTTCTTAACTCACACCCTACTGCCCTCTAGGTGTCAGATATTGCTTGTTTATATATGCATTACAATAATTAAAATCATGTACATACACATAATGTATGATTTTTTATTTTAAGTTTAGCATGATGGATGACACAATTATTGTGTATTGATATGACCCCTCTGTCGGGTTTAGTATTGCCTCAAGGTGGTGATAACTCTTTTTTAAGGCTCAGGCCATACCCACTAGGAGTTAAAGGTACACACTCAAAAGAGTTGTACTGGGGGGAATGAGTTAAAAGAGGACCACTGGCCATAGCCCTGGAAGAAGTATCAACAGAGTCATACACACACTGCAAACAATGAGTCGTGACTTGCATAACAGAAGAAACAAAGTTATTTAAAGCAGATTTTGTCTTCACAAGAAGAAACTGTAAATAAAACATTCCTCTTACTTTCACAATATGTCAGAACAAACTTTAACATTTCACCCTGACAATTTAAATTTCTGAAAATCAAAGTTGCAGAAGTGTACACTGTTTTCCCATACCTATCAATAATTTTCCCATCCTTATTAGAAAAAATAGGATTGAAATGATGTAAGTGCTTAGCAGTTTGGGAATAGTGTATAAAACATTTAAAGACTGGGGAGCTTTATATATCCAATCTGCCTTTTTAGGGTCAGCTGGTTGACTATCAAGAAAATTGCAGGCAGTAACATACACATCCTCTAAAGCAGACAGGACAGGAGGAATGGGTGTAGGTTCTGGAAAATCCTTTTGTAACAACTCAGTTTTCTGAGTCACCAAGAAACCTCAGTGCTCTTGCACTGAAAACAGTAGGACATTCTAGCAGTAGTCTCAGAGAAAGCAAAACCACCAAAGGAAAAATCAAAAACTGAGCTCTCCTTTGTGCCTGAATCATAACTCTGAGAACAAAAACCTGAAACTGTTCCTGTATCTTCCTGTTCAGATTCAGAATCTTGAATCTCTTCAGTTAAAGACGCATCTGTTTTTCTTCTACCAGAAACTACTCTGCAAGAAGAAGGAATAGCCTGAATTAAATGTTTAGCCCATACCAGTAAATCTCTCATATCCAAAGAAATCTGAGGAGGAGCAGATACTTGTTTGGTTTTCTGTTTATTTTTCACAGGAAAAAGAGCGCTGACTGTGTTACTAATGACAGCCACTGCATCCCCAGGGATAAGCACAGCATTCTGACATAACAGGGAATCCTTCCCTGTTCCTTCTCCCAGAACTGACAGGAGTGGATCTCCCTTGCCACTGAGTGGAGTCTGACAGCTGCAGAGGATGTGGCTGACCCATGGTCCATACCGGCTGTAGGTGCCATACCTGAGGGATTCGGGGTAAAAGATGAGTGGTCTGAGGTACAACAAATAGCCACAGCAGGGTCACCCACCTGCAGCTGAGGCATATTGCTAGTCTGCTGTTCACAGCAAAAGCTGTTTGCTTAACTTTTTCTTTTTGAGGCTAGAAGAAGGACTGACTGTAGGATCGACAATCTGTTCAATGGTCAAGCAAAAAATGGTGCCTCTTTCCCACAGAAGGAAAGGCGAAAATGCCAGTAAAACTACCGGTCCACAGAAATTACTTTTTGACAGGAAAAAACACAGTAAAAAGCACTTTCAAACACTATGGTCATACCACAACAGAAACATTACATTTCTCCACAGAAAGTATGTTATCAGTTAGTTTACACTTCTCTTAAATTGACAGAAAAAACAAGTGATCCATTTAAAAGTGCATTTCAGTTTCAAGACAGTAAAATAAAACACAACACTCCTAACTTTAAAATAGTTTTCCTGAAGAGGAAAGTAATAAAACATCAGTAAATGTAAGAAAATGGAAGCTTTTTCCCCTAAAGGAACTTATCTGCCCAGTAAATGAAAGCACAAGCCAACTGTCGATCCTGGAAAGCATCAGAGGAGTGTGCTCTTTGGTGGCAATAAAGCTCTGAAGGGATTTGTGCCCAAACTTGTTTTTTAGTCAGTTCAGCTCAAGCTGCTTGACAGTCTGTGTTTGTTGAAGGTGCACTAAAGCTTTGGAACCTGCTCTCTGTTACATCACTGGCAAGATATAACCCATATAACTAAGGCTACTACAGCAGTGATCAATATGAACATCAAAATTAATCTGGATGGTGTGGGGAGGCAAAGATGTGGGGGGGCACTGAAGCACTGGATGATGTGTGTGTGGGGTGGGACTACTATGGAGTACTTTGTCTAGGGCACCAGTTCAGCTAAGGATGGCACAGATTGAAGCAGACCTAAAGAACTGTATTTTTCAAATAAGAATGAAAAAAATGTCTTTTTTATGCTACAGTCCAGTGCCTGGAGAATTACCCAAGCAAATTAAGTGAATTGAAAATAACCACTTTTTATAGTATCTTATTGTTTTGTTTATGGCTAAATAGCTAATTAATGATATGTACATGTAACATTTATATGTATTCTTGATATCTGTTTTGTGTATCATGCTTATTGAAAGTGCAGTCATTTGTGATCCAGGTATAACATTTAATGCAAAGGATTTGTTGCAGCAAATATACCTCTTCTTTTGTTTACCCAGTCTATATCTGTCCATATTTATCAGCCAAAATACAAATGTAAAGTAGTAAAAATGTGGGCAGTTGTGTAGATGCACTAATGGTCTAGATAAATTCTAAGACATAATTAGCCTACATTGATAAATATTACTCTTACTAAAAAATATATATAATCAGCTGCATATGCAGATTAAACTATATATAGAATTTGTTTTCCAACTAAGACTTTACTTTCATTATAAAAAGTTACTCAACGATCATCAGAATAAAAAAATAAGTCCTGACATACACAGAATGAATGTATCAAAACAATTTCTGCACAAAACAAAGGTTGATTTTTCTGTATATTAGCTGAAACTGTTAATTCTCCTCCTGAGATGTTCTGTGTTTTTTGATAAAACCACGTAGTTGATGGGATTTATTTCTGGCGATGGTCGTTGATGAGAGTATTACTGTGGTGATGTCCATATGATGAAGTTTGTCTGCTTGACTTAAAACAGACATGTAGTTCTACTCAGACTAGTGATGTCTCTGAGCAAGAAATAAATTCCATTTTATGATAAGGAAAATATTTTCATTTTCCTCCGACCTTTTTTTTTCCACACACCTACGTTGTCTTAGTAATGTTCCGTTACATGCTATGAATTTTCCAGCAGCACTTAAGCAGTGTTCATGTAGTGAAAGGAATGAAATACTGAATAAATATTAATCCAAAAT
Organism: Protopterus annectens; assembly: GCF_019279795.1. Classification (NCBI taxonomy): domain Eukaryota; kingdom Metazoa; phylum Chordata; order Ceratodontiformes; family Protopteridae; genus Protopterus; species Protopterus annectens. The sequence continues at coordinate 1,234,655,196 of NC_056735.1, forward strand.
GAATTCAGTGTTATTGTTATAAAATGCAAATATGCTAGTGCCATACACATTAGTATTTAAAGTCCCACATGATTAATCAGACTGCAGTTCTTTAAATCCAAGATCCAGTGATATGTTGTGCTCATGAGCTCATATTATTGGAATATGACTATGAGACTTCTTACAATAAAAAAATGAATGCTGTATATTGAGTTCTTTAGACTATTAAAACTGAAATGCAAATTTTAATCAGCAGCATTTATCTTAATGACTGCTGAACTTTGAACAGTTGAAATGAATGATGCTTGATTGAAAGAGTGACTAAGAGCTTATGACAAAACAAAACATTTATTGCTGCTCTGGGGTACCATTCCAAAATATCTGATGAACTATTATCAAATTTGTGTTAATATTCCTGTTTTCATTATGACAAAAACAGTTTCACAATGCTGTGGGCAGTTGGTTGAGCTTATCTGCATGTTTGTCCACCAGTTTATAGGGAGAGCTCTTTAATTTGATAAAACTTATCACAGCAGGTCAGTCCAGAGGTAAATCCAGATGAACACAATAGAGTCTTCCACAGAAAAAACACTAGTTTGTTTGTTGTGTTGTGGATCTTTAATTTGATATAAATTTCCTCATTAAGTGTAATTGTCCCCATTCCTGATTCCCTAAAGTGTGTTGCCTTAAATGTGTTTTGCTCTAGATGCTGCACTGCAAGAAATCAGTATGTACAAAAACGTCTGTGTATCATTGCAAGGTATTTATGTTTTTCTGACATTTGTGCAATTGTGCATTTTTATGTAAGGTAGACATGGGGTGAAGTCCCTCACACTGGGGTTTTGGGGTTATTGTGCTCCCTGCAAATAGTGATATTTCTGAAGTTATACCCATAGCTTTGGTGGCTTTATTTTCTGTGGGTCATCACTGTAGAGAATACAGAGTGCAGCTTCAGGATTTGCATCTTATCATGGAACTGTTTATGCATGCATCTAATTATAGGTGAATGAAATAAACAGTTTAATTAGTCCTGAATGAAAGAATGAAAGAATGAAAGAAGACAAATAATGAATGAATGAATGAATGATTGAATGAATGAATGAATGAATGAATGAATGAATGAATGAATGAATGAAATCCATTCCAGAAGAAGAAGCAGAGTTTTGCTTTTTAAATATTTACCTATTATTTTTGTATAGCCATTTTATTAACATGAGGCCAGAGGGATTCAGAAACAACATTACAAATTGTGTATCAATGAGCATAATTTCTGCAGTAGAAAGTGGCATTCATGCATAGTTCATAAAACCTGGTGACAACTGCACTCTTGTAACTGTGAATTACACAACAGGATATGACACATGAATTCAGCAACTAGATTACAGTGATCATAAAGCACGCCAGCGGGGGACAGAGCATGAGATTTAAGTAATGCACAAACACACAGGCATAACATATAAAACCATCATTCTAGTATAAACTGTAGCCTTTGCTTTCACATGAAACATAAAACATAGAGTTGAATTCTACAGCCAAGGTTTCTGTTTTCCGTTTTTGAAGAAAATGCCATAAAATTTCACAATATGAACTACAAAGTACTGGAAAAGCATAGATTTCAAGGAATTTGGCAATTTAGGTAAGAACACTTATTTATTATAACTTCAATATCCAAGGATGTAAACAGAAAAGTCAGAGTTGTCCTCCAAACTACTATGCAGCTGACCCTTCCCAAGCTACCTTTCACTTTCATGCTATAAGATAGCCTTGCAGTAATAAATGCATCATAAATATTTTAATCAACTTGTTTAACTGGTTAAACCTACTAGGTACAAGTCTTTTTTCAGAGGTGGCCCAGGAATATTATCTGATATGTTCTGAGTCGAAAGTGCTGGCAAATGAAGGCTGAGGGATTCAAACATTTGTTTATAGAATGAAACTTGTTAGCAGCTCATTGCCCTAATCGAGACCACTGGATATACATGATCATTCAGTGTTGTTGAATTGCATCTGACTCCTACTATGACCTCATGAATAGCCACTGCTATCTACAGGCTTACTAAGCAAGTAGGGAAAGGAACTGATTGCCATGCCTGCCTTCCAAATCGCACAGACACATCGACCCCCCCCACACACACACACACACAGAAGCACACACGCGCGTGCACACACACACACCCATACACACACACACACACACACACACACACACACACACACACACACACACACACACACACACACACACACATATACACAACACATGCACAATTATGGTTGATTTATCATCATTAATCTGCCTACCACTTGTCAGTAGGACATACCTCTCAATTGCCCAGATTTTTACAGAATGTCTATAATTTTGACTCATATTTTTGGTCTGTTCCTCATATAATCTGTCATTTTCTGTCAAATCACTGAGGATTACAATCACTAAATAATGACATACATTTGAGTTTCAGTCTTAATATCCTTCAGAAAGTGCATGTTAATACAAAATCTGTCTTTCTAATAACTTTCTGCATTTATCACAGCAATATTTAAAATCTGTTCCTGTTTTTGGCCTTTGTCTCCCCCCAGGTTATTTTTCACTTTCTCCAGATTTCTTCTCCTCAGAGCTTTAGAGTTATGCAATAGGACTTGGGAGGAAACTGTAATACCTGGAAAAAAAGCCATGGAAATACAGGGAAGACATAGAAACTCTGTACACAAGGCACCCCAGGCAAAAACATTTTGCTTTGAGGTGACAATGCTATCCACTTCAGCACTGCGTCACCCGGATGAGCATCAGACAAGCTGTTAAATCAGGTGGCCTACTGTTCGCCCACAGGCACTCATGGGATTATTGCCATTACAATCATCTGGGGCATTAGGCTAGAAACAGGAGCCTCTGGATGAGACAGTAGCACATTAATAGCCAATGGAGGGAGAGGCAGTTTTGCTATCTACTGCCTCTTCATTTTGGCAGCACCCACTTGCATCCTGTAGCTGGGATCTTGGAATTACCTGCAAGAAGCATCTTCATAACAAGAGTGTCCAAGAATCATGCATCAGGCTGGCCTCTAGAGTCACCAAGATAGGCACTGGAGGCAATATTGGACTTAGCTGGCATTATATATGTAGATAACATCAGCAGCAATAAATGCAAAACTAAAATGTCATTATGTTCTGCTCTGCCTGAACACTGATGAGACTTCCCACCATCTGGCTTCCTAGTTTCCTCATAGATTCCAGTACCTCTTGTTAAGACAACTCCAGTCAAAGCATTAGCCAGATGAAATAAATCAACTGAAGCTTCAAATGGGTGAAAATAAAGCAACCAAATGCAGGGTAACAAGCCCCTTAAATGCAGGGTAACAAGCTCCTTGCATTCTCATGTTGATCATATCACCTACAACCAATGCAAGTATATTTAAAAATGAGCTGGAACCTTGTCAAATGCATGTTTTTCCAAAAGTAAAGAAGTCCCTCCAGAGGACCTAGCAAAATATGGACATCCCACCATCTCATATATTGACAGTCCCACATTCTGCATTTGCTGGGATGAGCCTCCTGTCAGGTCATCTCGCTTGTGTGCTTGCAGGTGCAGCTGCATGACCTTATTCTGTAACTCCTTTCCCTCCCCTGCTCCACTGACACCTCAGTCTCCTGCTCTTCACAGATCTCCTGCTACTGTTGCTCTTCCATATGTCATTGTTCATTTGAATGACACAAGCAGATAGGTAACAAAAATTACCAAGCAGTCTAATGCCCAGTATATCTACAGAACAAGTGCACACCTAACTATTATATAAATTGTGAAGCATATGAGCAAACCAAATATGCAAATGTCTGCCATCTGCAGTGAAAGTCACTGGAAGTGGTCCAAATGTCAGTATTAACCTTCATTTTCGGCAAAGGGTCTGCATGTTGGAATATGCACCACATCATGGCTTGCAGGACATACCCAAGAAAACAGCCATGATCTGTAGCCATATTGGCACTCTGGACATGCTAGTTAGCAAAAATACCATACTACACAAAAGCAACACACACTTGTGCTCACCCCCCCACACACACACATGGTTTACTATCAAAAGCACAAAAATCATACACGAATGGTGATTTCTGCGATAAATAACTTCAATTCATACATATTAAGTAGGTAGTATGGTCGATGCAACAAAGTCGACAAATTCTGTTGACTATAGTTTCTAAATCCTCCATTCACAGCAATGCTGTGAATCCCTGCCCCATGTATGTCCTTCTAAATGGATGTACACATGAATGTCGACATTCCGACTGTCGTTCCTACCATGATCGAGGAGGTGGCTGTCGGGCATGTCAACATCGACCTTTTGACTGTAAACCCACACACACCCATATATATTATGTATGTTTACATAATAAATACATATATTGTCACATTGAAAGTAAGCTATATAGAGTAAATGCACAGCAACCTGGCAATACTGATATTCCTACATTCATGGATTACATGCAGGGCATTTGAAGATAACAGTATGCAATCATATATTTACAGTTGTGCTTGTGGATTTCAACAGAAGGCCAGTGTTGTAATATAAATTAATGTGATGATAGTAAAAAAGTACGTAGCATACATTTTTGAAGTAACACACAAGAAACGTGCAAACATATACATATACAATAATACAACACTACAAATGTTACATAAGGCATGCCCTAGGCATATTCATGAAGAAAAGGCTCCACATTTCTGTTTTCTTTGCCATCAGTGATCATGCATATGTGTATGTATGTATGTATATATATATATATATATATATATATATATATATATATATATGTTTTTTTCAGATGATCAAGTTTACAGAAAGTCAAACTTCATATGATCAATGCCATTTGTTCAATTTTCTGAAAACTAGAAGCATTTAAATGGAGACCACAGTACAGAGGGGATCTGGGAATTTACCCAACCCCCTCTAAAGTAAGATCTTGGAAATAATATATGTAATTTACAGGAGGTGTGGGAAGTGCAGGGGGCTTCTTCCCCTTCAAAACACAAATTCTGTTTGCTTTGTTTCGTTTGAGTTTTCAGAAAGTCGAACATATGATCTTGGCCAGATGAAGTTTGAGTTCCCAAAAATTCTCACACACACACACACACACACACACACACACACACACACACACACACACACACACACACACACACACACACACATATCATATCTGCAATGGTTGCACAGAGATATATTAAGCCATACACTAGGGGTTCAGTGGTTTGTACTTTCTACAGTCATCCCCAGAATATAGTGCTGAAGGTGTGTTAACATAAACAAGTCACGCAGTATGGATACATGCAGTGCACGTTTTTTACTGCTGTCCACAGAACACAATACTGAAGCATATAAATATAGCGAGCATGTGGTATTATGCAGAATGCATGTTATTTTAGGTACAGCATTGAGTTAGGCTATACAGCATATCAATATGCATTTGTATTTTTCACTATAAATGTTCTCACTGAGGGTTCTTTCCAGTTAGTGATGCGAGTCGATAGCTAGTCAATAGCTTGCAGCAATATCCTCAGACTCTGACACAGATGAGAATTTTGTAGTGCTCATATTATGTCCAGTTCTGTTTCTGTTAGATCATTTTTGTTGGCATGTGATTCCAACCCGTTTGAGGTAGACAGTGCTTCTCTTCCACACACCTCTAATGTTGTATATATTCTGTTTGATGCTGCCTACAGGACTGATAATGGCGCCAATGCTACTTCCATGCTAAGTCTACACATATGACCTGTCTTTGGTTCACAATGGTAAAGACAGTGATGCTGGTTGCATGAGCCTAGTTCATTTTTAGTAAATGTTTCTGCAAAACAAAGCCTCTCATTTCTTGAGTGCCACATATAACAAGTATAATGTGTGAATGTTTTTTAAAGAAAATGGTAATCCAAACCTTTATTCAGTACACCAGTACACAAATCATATACCCTTATTCTTTGTGTGCTATCATACAATGTAAATATAGAACTTTGTGACAAATTCCTTCTTTTTTAACACACCTTTATTGAATTACCACTTGTGACATAGGCAAATTTACATTTTTACAAAAGTAATCAAACTGTATTAACACATTAACATTATATGTCACATATATTGCTATATATCATATAACCTAAGCAACATTACATAAATTATTCAATTCCTGTCCCCTCTTTTTAAACAATCTTTATTACACCATCACTTAAGACATAAACTCTTCTTTCATAATTCAGATACTAGATTCTCTGTGCTTTCAGAAGTGAAGTTGGCCAGGCTCATTTTGTCTTCATTTGCGAAACTGTGCAGCACGACCTCCAGTAAATATTTATCTCTGCAGACAATTTTCCTGAGAAATATAACTTCTAGACAAAAATAATTCAATTTATTCCTGACCATGAGTAGAATATCCATATTCAAAACATCTGATAAGATGCAGTGTGCAATACTTCTGCATATCATGAAGACATATTTTGAGAGTGACAAGAGAAAATATTCCAGTGATGAGAAAATCATGTCAAAGATACTGTGAAAAATCTCCTGTATATCCGCCAATTCATTTTAATGGAAGCAGAACATCCCATGGAAAATATTTTTTTCTGCCCTACATCCTCCCTGCGGACCATTATCTGCTACCAGTTCCTCATTCACCAGATCTACTGGACCTGCCTTATCCTCCCCCTTGTTTAACCCAACCTGCAGCTGGGGCCAGTGAGGAGACAGGGGATGGTGATGCAGCATCATACTGCTACCAGAGAGTGTTCCTTAATTCCTAACATCTTCCAGCAGCCTTGCAAGGTCCACAATGACTGTTTTAAGGAGGTGCACACACATTTCTTTCAATGCACAATCTACCAACCAAGTGGTATACTCTGCACTACAGAGCTGGACAGGATCTTACTGCTGGTAATGCAGTGATTCTAGGCAGTCGTCCTTCACCCAAGTTGGACAACCTGTCCCCGGACTCAGTAAACTTTGGTGCAGGAATAGCTTATTCCTGCATGGAAGGGACTGCTCCAGTGCAGTATGGCAGCACGTCATGCATATTCATGAAGACGAGCTGCCGTGCTGTAAAATGGACACATTTCTGTGTACGAGTGCAGGGGGTGTGTCTGAGAGCAGTGTTCCCACAATACACACACACCCCCTGCACACCAGAATTGCCATATGGCAATTTAAATAGAGCAGGAATGCTCATAACACCCCCAACCACTCAGGGTAAGAAATTTGGACAAAGGCATAAGGAGCAATCATCCCTACAAAGCCAGAAAGTTGATAGAATAACAGGTTTAGCATAAGCATGAATTTTTGGCAGGGTATGAATTAAAAATGCACACCTCCCAACCTGTCAGAATAAGAAATCTGGACAAAGCCATAAGGGGCAATCGTCCCTACAAAGCCAGAAAGTTGATAGAATAACAGGTTTAGCATAAGCATGAATTTTCGGCAGGATATGAATTAAAAGCGCACACCTCCCAACATGTCAGAGTTAGAAATCTGGACAAAGCCATAATGGCCAATCATCCCTGCAAAGCCAGAAAGCTGATAAAATAACAGGTTTAGAATTAGCATGGATATTCTGAAGGGTACAAAGTAAAAAACACAACAAATAATTTTTTTTCACATATGCAATAAAGTTTAAGTGTAGCTGCATGGGTGTGCTCATTCTTAGCTATGCTTAGCCCAGCTGAAATGGCACAATAAGTTAAATAGCAAAAGACATCCAGCATAAGCATAAGTGCAATAGTGTAGTGGTTTGAGTGTGTGCCTTGCGTGTAGTTATTCATGACTGGAGCCTCACCAAAGCCATTTCCATTTTGTATGTGTAAACATTGCAGTTTTAATTTATTTGTATATTTATGTAGGAAGTAACTAATACTTCTCAACCAGAGTAGTTTATTAGGCCCAGGTGTGAGGTGTCAGTGTAATAAAGTAGTGGAACCCCCATATAAACACAAGTGCTCCATACAGTATAGTCACACACAAATAAATGTAATTACAGCACATTGGGGGATGTCAGGGAAGGTAAACAAATTTATATTATGTAATGAATGATGACTCAATCCCATACATGTGGTAGTCCAATAAAATAAAACATAAGCAATGCTAAGCATTGCACAGCTATGCTGACTGGGTGTAAGCATTGTGTACATATGAATACTAAGCAATGAGTAGCCCAGCTAGGTGGATTTACCCATTGGTAAGCAATACTGAACCTGCCCCTTTAAGCACTGCCAACCATAGCTAAGCAGGTTTGCCCGTAGCTTAGCTCAGCATATTCAAAACTGTCCAATCACGGCAAAGGGTGGAAAATCGGCTGTACTTAAACCCCGCAGGCAGGAATACAGCTCATAACTGGTTGTAGCTCCCCACTGTAGGCAGCATGGCAGGTGCTGGAGAGGGAATGCACTTTCGGGCACATTGCTGGGGCATACAGGAGTCCAAGGTCATGGTAGGACTCCTGGGAAAAAACATGATGTGAGACTGCTGTAAGACCAGTACCAGGGCTCCCAATATAAAGCAGAAGCCTGGGAAAGTCTCGCCCGTGATCTCACCAGTGCCACTGGTATCTCTCAGACTAGTGAACAGGTCTGGCACCACTATGTCGACTTGAAATGGAGGAAGAATGAGCTTTTGGAACAGTGGGTCCAAGAAGCAAGGCATAGGGATGATGTCCTAGCAGTGTGTAAGTATTCATAGCAATAACTGCTTACCAAAGTCCAGCTTGTGTATGTGATGGACAGGCATGCCTAAATGTTTCTTTATTTTCGTTACAGCTCCAGATGAGCAGGCTGCGCATCAGAAAGCCCATGCCAGTAGGTTGCAAAGGCTGCATTGCGAGGCTGGTGAGTAACAATCCTGCTTGTAGTAGTCATACCAAATAAATATAAAGGAGTAGAATGTCACCTGGCAGTATAAAAAATGTGTATGGTTTGTACTGACTAAAC